>NC_041350.1:3400406-3407906 GCF_004354835.1 Perca flavescens | reverse complement strand
GTGTATGTAAGAGGTTTCTGTGTGTATGTAAGAGATGTGTATGTGTATGTAAGAAGTGTGTGTGTGTATTTGTGTATGTAAGAAGTGTGTGTGTGTGTGTGTGTGTGTGTATGTAAGAGGTTTCTGTGTGTATGTGTATGTAAGAAGCGTGTATGTGTATGTAAGAAGTGTGTGTGTGTGTGTGTGTGTATTTGTGTATGTAAGAAGTGTGTGTGTGTGTGTGTGTGTAAGAGGTTTCTGTGTGTATGTAAGAGATGTGTATGTGTATGTAAGAAGTGTGTGTGTGTGTATGTAAGAGGTTTCTGTGTGTATGTGTATGTAAGAAGCGTGTATGTGTTTGTAAGAAGTGTGTGTGTGTGTGTGTGTGTGTATTTGTGTATGTAAGAAGTGTGTGTGTGTGTGTGTAAGAGGTTTCTGTGTGTATTTGTGTATGTAAGAAGTGTGTGTGTGTGTGTGTATTTGTGTATGTAAGAAGTGTGTGTGTGTGTATGTAAGAAGTGTGTGTGTATGTAAGAAGTGTGTGTGTGTGTGTGTGTGTGTATGTTAGAGGTTTCTGTGTGTATTTGTGTATGTAAGAAGTTTGTGTGTGTGTGTGTGTATTTGTGTATGTAAGAAGTGTGTGTGTGTGTGTGTGTGTGTGTAAGAGGTTTCTGTGTGTATGTAAGAGATGTGTATGTGTATGTAAGAAGTGTGTGTGTGTGTATGTAAGAGGTTTCTGTGTGTATGTGTATGTAAGAAGCGTGTATGTGTATGTAAGAAGTGTGTGTGTGTGTGTGTGTATTTGTGTATGTAAGAAGTGTGTGTGTGTGTGTGTGTGTGTGTGTATGTAAGAGGTTTCTGTGTGTATTTGTGTATGTAAGAAGTGTGTGTGTGTGTGTGTGTATTTGTGTATGTAAGAAGTGTGTGTGTGTGTGTGTATGTAAGAAGTGTGTGTGTGTGTGTGTGTATGTTAGAGGTTTCTGTGTGTATTTGTGTATGTAAGAAGTTTGTGTGTGTGTGTGTGTGTGTATTTGTCTATGTAAGAAGTGTGTGTGTGTGTATGTAAGAAGTGTGTGTGTGTGTGTGTGTGTGTGTGTATTTGTGTATGTAAGAAGTTTGTGTGTATGTAAGAAGCGTGTGTGTGTGTAAGAAGTGTGTGTGTGTGTGTATTTGTGTATGTAAGAAGTTTGTGTGTATGTAAGAAGCGTGTGTGTGTATGTAAGAAGTGTGTGTGTGTGTATTTGTGTATGTAAGAAGTTTGTGTGTATGTAAGAAGCGTGTGTGTGTATGTAAGAAGTGTGTGTGTGTGTATTTGTGTATGTAAGAAGTTTGTGTGTATGTAAGAAGCGTGTGTGTGTATGTAAGGTGTGTGTGTGTGTGTGTGTGTGTATTTGTGTATGTAAGAAGTTTGTGTATGTAAGAAGCGTGTGTGTGTATGTAAGAAGTGTGTGTGTGTGTGTGTGTATTTGTGTATGTAAGAAGTTTGTGTGTATGTAAGAAGCGTGTGTGTGTGTATGTAAGAAGTGTGTGTGTGTGTGTGTGTGTGTGTGTGTGTGTATTTGTGTATGTAAGAAGTTTGTGTGTATGTAAGAAGTTGTACACGTTCCAAAAATCGTGACCTGTAAAGGTCTCAATAAATCAAAACAACGCGACTATTCCACCACCTGGCGTGGTATGGGTATCGGGAGCATGTGTAGTTTTATCCCTGATCCGTACGGGTGTCTGCAGGAGCACCGGTCAGGCAGGTCGGAGGAGGTCAGCTGCTGACGGAGTGAAAGTGTTTTCGGGGACTTTAGAGAGCAGACTGATGTCTGAAGACACCATGTGGTGTTTGAAGATGAAGAGGCAGCAGGCAGACGGACACTAATTACACACAGGGCTGGAGAACAGAGACGGGCTGCATGTGCTGAACAATTAGAGAGTGATTGATGAAGAGGAAGAGTGTGTGTGTGTGTGTGTGTGTGTGTGTGTGTGTGTGTGTGTGTGTGTGTGTGTGTGTGTGTGTGTGTTTACGCTTTAGTAACGTCAGAAAGTGAACCATAAAAAAGAGACTAAGAGGGAAGAAGTGTGCGACTTTCTTTTGTGTGTTTGTTTGTAACAGCCTGGCAGAGCACCTGGCATGATGAGTGTGTGTGTGTGTGTGTGTGTGTGTGTGTGTGTGTGTGTGTGTGTGTGTTAAAACACCTGTTACACACACACACACACACACACACACACACACACACACACAGCCTGTTGGGTTGTTTTGTCTGCCTCTTTGTGTTAGAATCAAACACGTAGTGTGCTGAGGACGATCTGTCGAACTGCAGCAAGAAGACAAGGAGACAGAAAGGAGAAGGAAAGGAGGCAGAAAGGAGAAGGAAAGGAGACAGAAACGAGAAGGAAAGGAGGCAGAAAAGGAGACAGAAAGGAGAAGGAAAGGAGACAGAAAGGAGATAGTAAGGAGAATGAAAGGAGACAGGAGAAGGAAAGGAGACAGAAACGAGAAGGAAAGGAGGCAGAAAAGGAGACAGAAAGGAGAAGGAAAGGAGACAGAAAGGAGAAGGAAAGGAGACAGTAGGAGAATGAAAGGAGACAGGAGAAGGAAAGGAGACAGAAAGGAGAAGGAAAGGAGGCAGAAAGGAGACAGAAAGGAGAAGGAAAGGAGACAGAAAGGAGAAGGAAAGGAAAAGGAAAGGAGACGGAAAGGAAAGGAGACAGAAAGGAAAAGGAAAGGAGACTGAAAGGAGAAGGAAAGGAGACGGAAAGGAGACAGAAAGGAGAAGGAAAGGAGACAGAAAGGAAAAGGAAAGGAGACAGACAGGAGACCGAAAGAAGAAGGAAAGGAGACTGAAAGGAGAAGGAAAGGAGACAGAAAGGAGAAGGAAAGGAGACAGAAAGGAGAAGGAAAGGAGACTGAAAGGAGAAGGAAAGGAGACAGAAAGGAGAAGGAAAGGAGACAGAAAGACAAGCCAGGTAAGCCTTGTTTTTACCATACGAGGCGTTCGATATAAAACCTTCCTGGTTTAAACAACGTGAACACAAAGAGTCATTATTGACCTTCTCTGCCACAACATATAACAAGCATGAACACACACACAAAATCATCATGGAGAGTAGATACAAGAGTACACACACACACACACACGCACACACGGAGACACACACACACACACAGAGACACACACACACACAGTCAGAGTGATGGCAGCTGACGTGCCCCGCCTTGCTTTAATAGATGGTTTATGGTAAGTTGTTCAGAGGCTGTTATCCGTAACACACAGACACACGCACACACACACACACACAGAAACACACACACGGAGACACACACACATACACACACACACATATACTTCTTTCGATTCCAGCAGATTTAAGATATTTTCATCAAGTTTCTGTATTTGTGAAGCTGCTGGTTTAAGAGATGAAAATAAGCCTTCTTGTCAAACCCCAAAAAGTTGGGAAAAGCCACAATGGCGACAAAATAAAAAACAAAACGTGACAAAATCTTCAGAAAAAGAAACAACAACAATGAAAAAAGTGACAAAATAGTCGGAAAAGCCACATAAATGTTGGAAAAAGTGACAAAATAGTCGGAAAAGCCACATAAATGTTGGAAAAAGTGACAAAAATGTTTAAAAAAGTAACATAAATGTTGGAAAAAGTGACAAAAATGTTGAAAAAAGTAACAACAATGTTGTAAAAAGCGACAAAACGTTGAAAAAAGTGACAAAATAGTCGGAAAAGCCACATAAATGTTGGAAAAAGTGACAAAAACAGAGAGCGCCACTGTGGACAGTTGTCGATCGTTCAGATCGGTCAGTGCTCTTTAACCCTTAGGTCGATCTGCAACTTTTTGTTTTTCTGGGTCAAAATCTAAAAACTAAAATTGGTCGACAATTTTTCTCACTTTTCCCGATGTTTTTTTCCATATTTTTTCGCACTTTTTTTCAACGTTTTTGTCATGTTTTTTTTCTTGTTTTATTTATTTTTTTTAGGTATTTGCTCTTTTTTTCCCACTTTTTAAATCTTTTTTTCCAACATTTTGTCAATTGTTTTCAATGTTCTTGCATCGTTGTTTGAACCTGAACCTCCTTCAGTTCCTGTGATGAATAAAGCAGCAGCAGACGACCAAACTGTCCCGTCTGAGTCCTTCGCCTGCAGCTATTAACTTCACTTTAAATTCGGAAAAACAATAAATGTTGAAAAAGACGACAAGAACTTATTTAAAAAACAAAAACCACAAAAATGTAGATAAAAGCAACTAAAAAGTTGAGAAAAGCGACAAAAATGTCAAATGGTGACAAAAATCTAGAAAAAAGTGACCGAAATATTGGGAAAAAGTGACAAAATGTCGGAAAAAGTGACAAAAAGCAGGGAAGCAGTGCGATCCCTGCTGTCGGAGAGCGTTTTTGATCGGTCCGATCGGTCGTCCTCTTTAACCTTCGTCTTGTCTTCCCGTTGACCTGATACTTTTTGTTATCTGGGTCAAAATTTAAAACTAAAATTGATCGACACTTTTTTGCTCACTTTTCCCGACATTTTTGTAATTTTTTGTCCATATTTTTTTCTCACTTTTTCTAATGTTTTTGTAATTTATTTTCCATATTTTTTAGTCACTTTTTCCGATGTTTTTTTGCGTTTTTTTATTATTTTTTTTTACATATTTGCTCTTTTTTTTCCCCCCACTTTTTAAAATCGTTTTTTAAAACATTTTGTAATTGTTTCCCATGTTCTCGTATCATTGTGTTAACCTGAACCTCCTGATGAATAAAGCAGCAGCAGACGTCTGATACGTACCGAGCGACGAGTCCTTCGCCTGCAGATGTTAACTTCACTCTGCGGCGTGCAAAACAGATGTGAGGCGCCCCGTGTGTTGTCACGGCGATGAGGGGGTAAATTAAAGACGACGGCGCTCGGACGCGCTCACCTGCTCCCCGTCCGCCCGTCAATCAAAGCTGTCAACCAATCAGTGTCTCCGTGGGTTAAAACATCAGACACTGAGACGGGACAGATCTGCTGCTCCCGGTGCATTATGGGAATATATTACTTTGGAGGTTTGTGAAGAGGAAGTGGGGGGAGCAGAGGAAAGGGACAAGTCAGACAGGGAGGAAGTCCCTGATAGACACATTTAAAGGGCCGTACCGCTGGCTTTGGTTCCTGTTGCTTTCAGTTTATCCATCTATGAATGTCTGTGTGTGTGTGTGTGTGTGTGTGTGTGTGTGTGTGTGTGTGTGTGTGTGTGTTTTTTTAAAGAGTAGCCTATCAAAATGACAAGTGGAGCTGAGATTATTATTACACACAAACACAGACACACACTTACACACACAGACAGACAAATAGACACACACACACACAGACAGACAAATAGACACACACACACACACACAGACACACACACACACACACACACACACACAGACATACACACACACAGAGACACACACAGACATACACACACACACACACACACACACACACACACACAGACACACACACACACACACACAGAGGCACACAGACATACACACACAGACAGACAGAAAGACAGACACACACACACAGACACACACAAACACAGAGGCACACAGACAGACAGATATACACACACAGAGAGACACACACAAACACACAGACACACACAAACACACGCACAGACAGAGACACAGACACACACACACAGACAGACAGACAGACAGACAGACACACACACACAAACAGACACAGACACACACACACAGAGACACACACAACACACACACACACACACACACACACACACACACACACAGGCATGTGTCAGAAGCAGTATATCAGATGTATTTCACTCCCTCTCTGAGCGTTGAACTCCAGGCCCTGAGATGAATTTTTAAGTCATGCATATACAAAAGCGAACACATCACCCCTCACACACACACACACACACACACACACACACACACACACACACACACACACACACACACACACACACACACACTTTCAGGCTTCGGCTTTCAACCAGCCTGCATGCGCCGATGACTCCAGAGGCCTCGGTGTGACCCGGCAGCACCGATACTAAAGGTCACGGCGGCGAGCGATCTGGCCTCGCATCCTGATTACCCACAACCCCCCTCTCTCACTTCCTGTGGGGTCCGGCAGGTTCATTAGCTGTGGGAATAACTGCGGAGAGACGAGACGAGACGAGACGAGACGAGAGGAGAGTCTGAACTAATAAACTGAGCGCCCAGAGAGCGAACAAGGGCACGAAAACGAAGGTGAAAGGAGAGGAAAAGAGAGGGAAAAAGAGACGAGTGCAGGGTCTCATTATTCATGCAGTCGATAGGCCCAGGCTTGTCTGCATCTCTAATTGTTTGATTTTATAGGCGGGACAAGGCCTCTTTACACAAACACACTCTCATGCTAATGGAGGCGCGACTGGGCCCTCCTGACAGCGTCTGCCGGGAGGGGGGAGGGGGGAGGAATGGGGGATTGTGGGAGTTTTTTTTTTAGTTGGGAGGGGGGAGGAGAGGGGTTGTGAAGCTGAATATCATTTGGATAATTAAAAATGACAGAGGAACTGGTCCACACACACACACACACACACACACACACACACACACACACAGAGAGAAGCAGCCACTTTGTCTTGACAGGTGGAGGGAGGGAGGGAGGGAGAGAAGGGGGAGGGAGGGAGGGAGAGAAGGGGGAGGGAGGGAGGGAGGTTAGTCCTTATTGCTGTCAATCAAGTGCTCCGGGGGGAAGACAGAGAGGCAGCCGGATTGCCGTGAACTTTGACCCCCCCCCCTGGCCGACGTGATGCTGATGGGAGAGAGAAAAGGAGGGAGGGAGAGAGGTAGAGAGGGAGAGAGGGAGAGAGGTAGATAACAACCTTGAGAGATGGACTGAATTCCAACAGGCTCAGGGCCAGAGAGAGAGAGAAAGAGAGAGAAAGGAGAGATGGAGAGGGAGTGAGAGATAGAGAGAGGGGGAGAGAGAAAGAGAGAGGGGGAGAGAGAAAGAGAGAGGGGGAGAGAGAAAGAGAGAGGGGGAGAGAGAAAGAGAGAGGGGGAGAGAAAATATAGAGACTTAGAGAGAGAGTGAGAGATAGAGACTTGGAGAGAGAGAGAAAGAGAGAGGGGGAGTGAGAGAGAGGAAAAATAAAGTGATGGAGGATGAAAAGAGAGACCAGAGAGAAGTAAGCAGGCGTCTCTTTCAGTTTATTTAAGTTATTCTGTCTTTTGTACGTTATAGTGACCTAAGTCTTCAAACTCTGAAAACTGTAACACACAACAAGACACACACAACAAGACACACACAACAAGACACACACAACAAGACACACACAACAAGACACACACAACAAGACACATACAACAAGACACTAACAAGACACACACAACAAGACACACACAACAAGACACTAACAAATCACACACAACAAGACACACACAACAAGACACTAACAAGACACACACAACAAGACACACACAACAAGACACTAACAAATCACACACAACAAGACACTAACAAATCACACACAACAAGACACTAACAAAT
>NC_041350.1:3377906-3390406 GCF_004354835.1 Perca flavescens | reverse complement strand
AAGTCACTGTTTACTTCATTCATGTGTTTACTATGTTCATGGACTGAGGATGGGAGGAGGAATCAGCACAATCTCAACCAGTGGATTCGGTATTGGGCCAAACCCTAAAAATCTGGATTCGATGCATCCCTAGCTTCTAATGACTAATAATTCACACAGTGACCACAGAAATTAAAATGTGAAGTCGGTTACTAGTTGTTGCTCCACCTTGAACCTTAAAATCAGAATTCTTTAAAGGCCTAAACCTTTTCTAGATGGCACAAAACAACATTTTCTCATGTGAAAAAACAGATCCAGTGTGATATTTAAAGGAGTTACAGAGTTACACAGCTTGATAAAATAATTAACTAATCACTTCATTAAACTGTAAAGCACCGATGATCATTTGCATGTAGTTTGGGAATGATGAATCATGATTGTGGCGACTTCCTGCCGATTCCTCCCAGTTAAAGCGAAGCTCTCTCCGCTTGCGCCGCCATGACAGAAAACCATTTCCAGCGCCGCATATTAACAAATCCACGGCTGAACGGTAATGTTCACACCATAATTGCGGGGATAATTGATTAAATGAGCATTGTAATTACATTTTCTCTTCCTAATATTGAAGATGTTATCGGAGTATCTTTTATCATTAAGTTAATCGGGAACTAAGACGACATTAAAGAGAAAACGAGCAAGCATGTTATTAGAGAGAGGGAGAGAGAGAAAGAGAGAGTGAATAGTTTATTTAATCAAAATTGTTTTACGGCCCTTAAGCATAACTCTTGTTTCTTTTTAAATAAGTGGTGCGTGTGTGTGTCTGTCTGTCTGTCTGTGTTTGTGTCAGAGTGAGTATGTGTGTGTGTGTCTGAGTGTGTGTGTGTGTGTGTGTGTGCGTGTGTGCGTGAGTGTGTCTGTCTGTGTGTGCGTGTGTGTGTGTCAGAGTGTGTGTGTGTGCGTGTGTGCGTGAGTGTGTCTGTCTGTGTGTGAGTGTGTGTGTGTGTGTTTTGGAAGGGTATCCTGAGGTTAAACTGCAGAGAAATAGCATCCATCTGGAGAGCATTAAAGAGATTTATCAACACTTTTGTCCTTGATTCATTCAACATATTGTGTGTGTTTCCGTGTGTTTTGATTGGCCACGCCCACCCATTTTTTTCGCTGCACCACAGCCCGTCTCTATGGAAACAGATTGAAGGTACGTCAAAAGCTACCCTGAGACAGATTACCCTTCAAATTAAATATCACAGAATGAAACAGAACAGGACGGAGATGGACGTTTCATGCTTGGAAACAGCTGAGGGTCCACTTACTCGCTGTTGTACTTTCAACCATATCAGAAGTTAAGGAGAAAACACAAGACTTTCACCCATGGAAACAGGTGTTCATGTCCTGAAGAAGTTAAGGAGAAAACACAAGACTTTCACCCATGGAAACAGGTGTTCATGTCCTGAAGAAGTTAAGGAGAAAACACAAGACTTTCACCCAGGAAACAGGTGTTCATCTCCTAGAAGAAGTTGAGGAGAAAACACAACACTTTCACCCATGGAAACAGGTGTTCATGTCCTGAAGAAGTTAAGGAGAAAACACAAGACTTTCACCCAGGAAACAGGTGTTCATGTCCTGAAGAAGTTAAGGAGAAAACACAAGACTTTCACCCAGGAAACAGGTGTTCATGTCCTGGAAGAAGTTAAGGAGAAAACACAAGACTTTCACCCAGGAAAAAGGTGTTCATGTCCTGGAAGAAGTTAAGGAGAAAACACAAGACTTTCACCCAGGAAACAGGAGCTCTTGTCCTGAAGAAGTTAAGGAGAAAACACAACACTCTCATTGGACCTTTAACTCAAACCACAATCGTCGTCGTTTTTGTGTCTAAACTTAACTTCCGTCCCTATTTAATGGTCACCTTTTATTGGCTAAATTCTAACTGTAATGCCCAAAGGGGGTAAGCTTTGCTTCAGAACTCAAACCTCCTATGGCGCCATTTTGATGCTACAACACCACCTCCCGTTAGCATCCCATTGACTCCCATTCATTCTGATGTCACTTTGACAGAGAATAACTTTACATCTGAAGCGTTTAAAGACTCTATTTGTCCGTTGTTTATTTCTAAAGAAACACAACAATGTATAAAAGGCTCCATTACCTTGTACCTCACGTTATGGCTCCGTAGCAGACGCTTTTATAAAAATAGGCTAACGATTGGGTCATAACCACGAGACTTATTGTCACACAGTAGAGGAATTACCGTATAGTACAGGAGAAGCTCACAGGCAGTTTGGACTTCCATTATCTGTTTAGGTTTAATTACTAATGTTAACTAGCATGTTAGTGATCAGTAATTAGCCTGTGTCTATGTTATCTCCTTACATATACCTACACTCTCCGTCTCTGTAAGATTGGGAATGATTGAGATTTCTCTCGGCACAGCTACCAGAAGGCAAGGCAAGGCAAGGCAGCTTTATTTATATAGCACATTTCAGCAACAGGGCAATTCAAAGTGCTTTACATAAAACATTAAAGAGCAGTTAGAAAACAATTAAAAAACAATAATAAACAACTTAAAAACATTAAAAGACAAGAATAAAATTGATAGTGCAGTATAATAATAAAAGTTACAGTGCAGTATAAGAAATTAAAGTTAATAAAATAGATTATTTAAAGAAAAGCAACATCAAAAAGATAGGTCTTTAGCTTAGATTTAAAAGAACTGAGAGTTGCAGCGGACCTGCAGGTTTCTGGGAGTTTGTTCCAGATATGTGGAGCATAAAAACTGAACGCTGCTTCCCCCTGTTTAGTTTTGACTCTGGGGACAACAAGTAGACCTGTCCCAGACGACCTGAGAGGTCTGGGTGGGTCATAATGTAGTAACAGATCAGAAATGTATTTTGGCCCTAAACAGTTTAGTGATTTATAAACCAGTAAAGGTATTTTGAAATCAATTCTTTGAGGCACTGGAAGCCAGTGTAGAGACTTCAGTACTGGAGTGATGTGATCCACTTTCTTGGTTTTAGTGAGGACTCGAGCATCAGCGTTTTGAATCAGCTGCAGCTGTCTGATTGATTTTTTAGGGAGACCTGTAAAGACACCGTTACAGTAGTCAAGTCTACTGAAGATAAAAGCATGGACAAGTTTTTCCAGATCCTGCTGAGACATAAGCCCTTTAACCCTTGATATATTTTTAAGGTGATAATAGGCGGATTTTTTAATTATGTTAATGTGGCTTTTAAAATTTAGGTCTGAGTCCATGACTACACCAAGATTTCTTGCTTTGTCTGTTGTTTTTAACATTGTCGTTTGAAGCTGAGCGCTGACTTTCAATCGTTCCTCTTTTGCTCCAAAACAACCACCTCCGTTTTTTCTTCATTTAATTTAAGAAAGTTCTGGCACATCCAATCATTAATCTGTTCAATGCACATCTTTAATTGTTGTATTGGGCTATAGTTCCCTAACAATAAGGTTATGTAAATTTGTGTGTCATCCGCATAACTATGGTAACTTATTTTGTTGTTTTCCATAATCTGAGAGAGTGGAAGCATGTAGATGTTGAACAGAAGAGGCCCCAGAACTGAGCCTTGGGGAACTCCGCACGTCATATTTGTATGCTCAGATGTATAATTACCTATAGACACAAAGTAGTCCCTATTCTTTAAATAGGATTCAAACCACTTTAGTACTGAGCCAGAAAGACCAACCCAGTTTTCCAATCGGTCAAGCAATATGTCATGGTCTACCGTATCAAATGCAGCACTGAGATCAAGTAATACTAAGACTGAAATTTTGCCACTATCTGTGTTTAAGTGGATGTCATTAAAGACTTTAACAAGAGCTGTCTCAGTGCTGTGGTGTGGTCGAAAACCTGACTGGAAGGCATCAAAACTGTTGTTTAGTGATAAGAAAAGGTTGAGTTGTTGAAAAACCACTTTTTCTATGATTTTACTTAAAAATGGAAGGTTTGATATTGGCCTATAGTTGCTCATTAGTGTCATGTCTAGATTGTTCTTTTTTAGTAGTGGCTTGATGACTGCCGTTTTCAGGGCCTGTGGGAAGATACCTGAGAGCAGAGATGTGTTTTCAATCTGTAGAAGATCAGAAGTCAAACAATTCGAAACATTTTTGAAAACACCCATTGGTAGAATATCAAGGCAACAGGAGGAGGTTTTCAGATGTTGTATAATGTCCTCCAGGTTTTTAAGGTTGATCGTATGAAATTGTGTCATGTTGGAATTTGTTTTGCGTGCACACTGTGACAACACATATCCTGTACTTGATATGGAAGCACTGACTGTTTGTCTAATTTTCTGAATTTTGTCTGTGAAGAAGGAGGCAAAGTCATTGCAAGCCTTGGTAGACAACAGTTCAGATGCTATTGGCACTGGAGGGTTTGTTAATCTATCAACAGTAGCAAACAAAGCACGTGAATTATTATTGTTTCTGGCAATAATGTCAGAGAAAAAGGACCGCCTTGCATTCCTTAGTTCCATATTATAAATGCGAAGTCTCTCTTTATAAGTGTTATAATGGACCTGGAGATTAGATTTTCGCCAACTGCGTTCAGCTTTTCGACACTCTCTTTTTTTCTGTTCTCACAACTAGAAAATTTCTCCATGGAGATCTTTCCTTACCAGAGACAGCTTTGACCTTAGTGGGAGCAATAGCATCAATAACATTCGTAATTTTAACGTTGAAATTATCTACAAGCTCAGTGACTGAGGCCCCAGTGAGAGAGGGTGTAGACAAGAAAAGCTGAACCAATGATTCAATGGTGTTTTCAGTGATATACTGTTTTCTGATTAATTTTGTTTGAACACTTTTGGGCAGAGAGATAGTGCCGTTAAAGAAAACACAGGAATGATCAGAGAGAGCAACATCAGTCACCACAACCTTGGAAATGTTCAGACCCTTGGAGATAATCAAGTCAAGAGTGTGCCCCTTATTGTGCGTGGGCTGTGTCACATGCTGAGTCAGTCCATAGCTCTCAAAAACACAACACAGTTCTTTGGTCCCTCGGTCCTGGGGGTTGTCAACATGAATGTTGAAATCACCAGCAATAATTACACGGTCAAAGTTAATACAGATTATGGACAGCAGTTCAGTAAAGTCGTCAAAGAAGGTTGCACAGTATTTAGGTGGCCTGTAGATATTTAGAAGTAGAGCTTGAGGGGAGGATCTCAGCTGAAGAGCCACATATTCAAAAGAAGCAAAATTTCCGTAAGATATTTGCGTACATTGGAATGAGACATTAAACAAAATGGCGACTCCACCTCCTTTCTTATTCACTCTATTCTCACTCATAAAACTGAAGTTAGGGGGGGCTGACTCAATGAGAACAGCAGCACTGTTATTATGGTCCAACCAGGTTTCAGTTAAAAACATAAAATCTAGATTGTGGTTGATAATAAAATCATTGATTAAAAATGATTTTCCCGCCAAAGACCTAATGTTTAGTAAGGCTAGTGTTAGTGCGTTTTCATTTTTTGGGACAGACTCTGGCTGACGAGGAATGGATGCTAAATTTGCAAAGTTTCCAGTTCTGTGCTTATTCACCATTCTTTTTCTATTACCTATCACAACATAAATTGTGGAAGAATCTAATACGTAGGGCCAAGTTTGTCTTGGAAAAAGTCCTGAGTGCTACTAGGCATGCAGCCTGGACCCGGCCCATATCAGTTAATGCTTGCTGCATTTTGCACACAAGCATCCTTATCAGTTTGGGGAGAAGGAGTTAACTGCCGTCCTTGAGGGGGCAGAGGTGCCTGGCGTTTTACGATGGGAGAAGGAAGGGGGGCATACTTGGTTCCAGCATTTACCAGCTGCTTCATCTGGTCAGTGAACTCCAACATGGGGATGGGGGAAAGAGGGGAGAGCGATGAATCCTTAAAGAGGTCCTCAAAGCTTTCGTGGTTGTCAAAGGGGTTTGAGGAGTGTTGGACGGGTGAGAAAGGGGGTTGAGATTTCTCATCTCCGCTCTGTGGTCTCCCATGGTCAAATCTTTGCTCAGGTGGGGGCTGTGGTGGCCCACTGCCGCACTTTGTTGTGTCTTCCTCTGTCTGTCTGTTTTGGTTCATCTTGTCTCGTGTCCTTGGCCAAGGGAGCAGATGTGTGGTGCAGAAAGTAAAGTAGGCTAGAGGTGAACCGCTTTACTCCTGGCTTGTTAAGGAAGAGTCCATCTGCTTTAAAAAGATGTCTGCAGCCACAGAAAATGTTAAAATTGTCAATGAACTGCATAGAATGGTTGTTGGTACATGCAGTTGAAAGCCATCTGTTCAGTGCCAACAGTCTGCCGAAACTCTCAGCTCCTCCTCTGACTGGCGGTATAGGGCCACTGACAAACACCTTTGCGTTTAGGGAGCTGACTGTGTTCAGCAGATTCATAAAGTCACGATTCAGCACTTCAGACTTTTGCTTTACAACATCATTTGACCCTATATGCAGTATAATGTTCTTCACAGTTGGGTGTGCTGCTACGATATCTGGGATTCTGTGGGCCAAGTCAGACACCATGTCTTTGGGAAAACAGAGTATTTTGGTGTTTTTACTGCTTTTTATATCTTTCACAGCAGAGTCACCCATAATCAGAGTTTGGGGCCCAGTCATTAGCTTTCCCTGTAGCTTTTTAGTTTTAGAATTGCTCTCAGTCCTTACCCTGCTGTGTGACGATGAGACGTAATCCAGGTCATGTCCAGGGTCCTGCAGAAGAGGAGCAAATCTGTTCTTCACCTGCACACTCAGTTGTTGGGGAGGCATTTTGTTGCTGATTTTCCCTTTTGCAGCTGTCCACGACTGTGTCCTACTAAGTACAGGGGTTGAAGAGGCGCTCTGCCTGGATGATAATGCAGGCCAGCCGGTCATATCACAAATCTCAGGGCGCTGTGTCCTGCCCGTTAGTCGTCCTCCCATTTCCCAGGAAAAGGATTTACTCTTAGGCTTTGCACCAAAAGAGTTCCAGGGAGGACTACCACTTGTTGATTTATTATCCGTTCCACAGCCCTCCTGTTTCTTTGTGGTCTTGCTGGTGCTAGTTAGCCGTGTGTTAGCATGCTTTTGTCCATTGTTTTGGGTCACTGGTAAAGTGGTGTCATTTCCACATGATCCGTTCACTTCCATATTTACTTCTAACCGGTAAATTTTGGTTTCCAGAACTGCAATCTTCTGAAGGAGTTTGTAGTAGTCCTCTATGGAGAAGGGTGGCATCTTGCTGCTAATTAGCTTTAGCTACAGTCACTTTAGGACAGGCTTGAGCTATTGGTAGGCCACGCTCACGCAGAAAAATGTTCAAATATGACAATAGCCTACTATGTCTACAAAAAATGTATAGTCCAGTGATTTATAAGTATCCAAGAGCCGCTGCTCATAGTTTCTCTCAGAGGAAAAGCAAGATTATCAGCAGAAATATGCAAGCAGAAGCAGGAGCAAGCAATAGAGCGTCTGCACTGTAAGAAGCAGGAAGCAGGAGACCAGAAGACTTCACACTTTCAGACACGTTGCTCACGTCACATCTACGTCTTCAAGCTCAGTTGGAGGCTGCTCAGTAACACTCAGCCAGCACCGGGAAAGAGACTTCTGATATCCTCCACTGGTCTCAGACCAGAGACACGGGGTCTGCTGGTCCATTATATATACTGTCTATGGTAATGCCCTCTAAACTCAATTGTTGTGTAACCTGTCGCCTCTTGAGAGGCCGCTGGTCACCGTCATTTTGTACGATATGATACGAAACGTGACTTTCACCCAGGAAACGGGTGTTCGAGTCCCAGGAGCATAGCCAGAAAATGTTGGGGTTCTCCACCCCCTCAAAAAATGTCATTAAAAAACATACTGTGTATTGTAATTAATGATACATACTCAAAAATAATTCAATTCAAATGCACATGGGACAACAGATATATTTTAAGTTTAGCCACATTCTCCATTGCCTACCATCGGATGGATAGATTGTCTTTGATACCAGATGATATGCGTATATCCATGCTTGTTTTATAATCTTTCGAAGAGTCATAAAAGCCAAGTGGGAAGTGGGCGAGTCGGAGGATTCCTTATTTACAGATTGGCCGTGCGTAGCTGCAACAACATTAATCTGATACGATGATTATTTTCTCTTTATTGATAGAAATGTTTTAATATCTGCAGTGTACAGCTGTCACTGTGAGAGAGAGAGAGAGAGAGAGACCAGTGGTCATAACTGGACACACGCACACGCACACACACACACACGCACGCACACACACACACACACACACACACTCTCAACTCCTCAGGGAATTAAAGTGATATTGAGCTCTGAGCAATAACTGGAAGAGTGAAATTATTACTCCAGGTGTGTGTGTGTGTGTGTGTGTGTGTGTGTGTGTGTGTGTGTGTGTGTGTGTGTGTGTGTGTGTCACCTGTCCACTTGTCGATTGTTGCTTTTGATTAAAAACGAGGAGCGGGGACAGCTCAGAGTGTCTGCAATATCCCCCTGATGCGGTTGTCTCTACCTCTCTCTCTCTCTCTCTCTCTCTCTCTCTCTCTGTTATGTACTGATCTCTCCTTCCAATATTGACATGTCTTGACCTTTCTGAACCTTCCTCTTCCCTCAACTTCTTCTCCCCTTTTCTCTTTCTCTCTCCTTCTCCCTCTCTCTCCTTTGACATGATGACCTGTCTTTACCTTCCTCTTTTTGTTTCCCCATCCTCTCATTTCTCTGTAGCATTAGTCTCCTTGCCTTCTTTACTTTCCTCCTCCCCTCTCTCTTTTCCATCTCTCCCTCCATCCTCCCATCCTCTCTCTCTCTCTCTCTCTCTCTCTCTTGATGTGTTGGCATCTTCTCTATCTCTCTCTGCCCGGAGCCTCCTCCTCCTTCCGGCTATTGATTGGTTCATCTGATAGTTCTATCACCAATCAGCATGAAGTTGACCTTTTGGACTTGGCAATGATAGCAAGATGCTGTGTGTGTGTGTGTGTGTGTGTGTGTGTGTGTGTGTGTGTGTGTGTGTGTGTGTGTGTGTGTTGACCTTTTGCAGGCATAATGTCGGCGCGGCTCTTGATGCACCTTGTCAATACATTAGCTGGACAGGAAGCAGTTCAGCTCTCTTAACAGGAAGTCCAAACTCGTCCAATGACAGCGAGCGGTGGCGCGTGGCCTGATTTGCACCCGTCAGATACTCCGAGTCCATCTGTTTTCATTTCCAACCCAAGAACCGCTGATACAAACAGACTCGTTCTTAAAGTGCCCATATTATGGTTCATAATTGTATTTTGAGGTTGTACCAGAATAGGTTTACATGGTGTAATTTTACTGCACCGCTCTCTCTCACTGCTGCAGATCTTCTTTTCACCTGGTCTCCGTTTTAGCTACAGAGTGAGACCTCTTTTCTTCTTCTTCTTCTGTACTATCTTTGATTGCACTCGCACATGCTCAGTAGCTCAGATCATAGATTGTGTCAGCTAGCTCCATAGACAGTAAAAGAAAGGCTTCAGTCAGTTCCAAGGCAGGATCAGCTGGGAGACTTCTTCTAAACCAGGATGTATGTAGTTCTTTTGGAGATTACGGTGAACTTGTGTGTGTTGTAGCCACCCGCGGCGCTACCATTAGGCCCGGGTGGGCCTGGGCCCACCCATTTTGACCCAGGCCTATAGTGAGTAGTGAGTGCTTTTCATTCTAGCAGTTCATCCAATAAGCAGCCCGAGGGAAGCTTTGAGTGAAAGCTTCTCAGCCAATCAGCGGCTTCTACCCCACGTGTGGCCTCTTAAGCCCCGCCCACAGGCTGCATCGTCACCAGCAAGTGATCCAATGAAATGAATGACGTTGCGCGCAAGCTTTTCAGGCAACCTCAATGAGAAAGACACAGACGGTAGCTATTAGCTAATATGAAACGCAAAGCAGCTCGTTTTCATTTAAATTCAGCAAGAAACGCTCCGAGGAGCAGGAGGAGGACATTTAAAGTAACGCGGTTACAAGTGACGAGTTACCATCCTGCTCAGCCGCCCTCTCCCCATCAAGTCCTCCCGTAGCCACACCCCCCCCCAAAAATATTGTGTTTACGTGAGCTTTTATCGTCCCGGCGAGGCCGAGGATCTGCTGCTCCAGTTGTTCCGGTTGTTGTTAATGGGTGAACTGGGAGCAAACTGGGAATTCAAACGAGTGAGCTGTGCCTGTCGCGGCCCAGAGGATCGACTGTAAAGAGCCATATGCTGTTTGCTAACACGTTGAGATCCTTTTTTTATGAATCCAGGCCGTTTACATTTTGACTTTATTTTTTTTTTTCTCACATCGTTTCTCTATTTCAACAATCTGTGTTTTCAGAAAAAAACATTTATTTTAAACACCATTACGATGACCTGGAACACCAACTGTGAGCCAGACCAGCCAGATGTTTTGCTCGTCCACGTACTTTAAAGGTCCCATGGCATGAACATTTCACTTTATGAGGTTTTTTTTTTAACATTAATATGAGTTCCCCCAGCCTGCCTATGGTCCCCCAGTGGCTAGAAATGGTGATAGGTGTAAACAGAGCCCTGGGTATCCTGCTCTGCCTTTGAGAAAATCCTGCACCAAGGCTGGATTTCAGGAAAGAGACTTCAGATACAGTATTAGGGGACCACTAAGGTCTATATAAAAGAGACTTCAGATACAGTATTAGGGGACCACTAAGGTCTATATAAAAGAGACTTCAGATACAGTATTAGGGGACCACTAAGGTCTATATAAAAGAGACTTCAGATACAGTATTAGGGGACCACTAAGGTCTATATAAAAGAGACTTCAGATACAGTATTAGGGGACCACTAAGGTCTATATAAAAGCATCCAAAGAGCATCATGTTGTGGCACCTTTAAGCCCGAGACACACCAACCCGATAATCGTCCGTCTGACAGTCTGGTGAGGTCGGTGACTCGAGTCTGTTGGTGTGGTCCGTGTTGAATTGTAAAAGGCGGGCACTGCCGGCAGTCTGACTCAAACGACCCATCTGATTGGTGGAGAGCTAACCAGGAAAATGGGAGCGGGATGAGCGTGACTAGAGACTCTCAAAATCGGACGAAAATCTTTGTTGATCTGAAACAAAGATTGCGCGCACACACACACACACACACACACACACACACACACACACACACACACACACACACACAGACACACACACAGACACACACACATACACAGACACACAAACATACACAGACACACACACACACACACACACACACAAACATACACAGACACACACACACACACAGAGACACACACACACAGAGACACACACTGACACACAGATACACACACACGGAGAAACACAGAGACAGACACTGACACACACACACAGAGACACACACTGACACACACACACAGAGACACACACACGGAGACACACAGACACACAGACAAAGACACACACACACACACAGACAGACACTAGAGGTGGGCGATTTATCGTTTAGACGATAATAATCCAAATTGTTGTCTGGACGATATGCAAAATTGGGATATCGAATATTTCATAATTTGTACAATCCGACCCCCCAAACATGAAAAGAGCTGAAGGAAGTTAATAAGAAAACAAATAACGCACACTATAACCTTCTAAACAATTATATGTAGCGATTTTAATACTGTAGGGGTTTGTTTGACTGTATTTTTTGTACAAAATCACGATCGTCCCGCACGAGAGTAAGCTGCTACTAGTTCTTACCCTGCGTGTTATGACGTTCACTCATGTCAACAAAGATGGCGGCGCGCAATTGTGCAGTGGCTCTCCTGTCGGTGTATATTTATACAAGTACTAATCAATACAGGACCACGATACAACACACTGAACTAATCAATACAGGACCACGATACGACACACTGAACTAATCAATACAGGACCACGATACAACACACTGAACTAATCAATACAGGACCACGATACTACACACTGAACTAATCAATACAGGACCACGATACAACACACTGAACTAATCAATACAGGACCACGATACGACACACTGAACTAATCAATACAGGACCACGATACAACACAGTCGTTACGAGAGCTTTCCAGGCGGCTCATAACATCCCGGAGGACATAGCCTGACCGAGCCCTCCAGGTTGTTGTCGGCGCTAGCACGGCGAGCTAACTAGCACGGCGAGCTAGCTAGCTAACGGCAGGATGAGAAAATAACTCCGACAAGACCAGAGGCGGAGGGCTGCATTGTTGTGCACCATGAATGGACCAACTGCAGGATTGTTGCCCAGCACGGCTCACCTGACCTGGAGCCCTGTCGGTAATATACTGACCATTTTATTTACTACAAAAACAGCACACTGCCGTCTACGTAGCCCCCGATGCTAACGTTAGCAAAAGTTTGGCTCACTGCTAACCATAGTGAACAAACTGCAGCGCGATCAGCTGGATACGGGATACAGGGGACTTTAACAAGGAGTCCTTAAAGTCTGGTCCCCTCCAGCTTTCTCCAGCATGTAGATTGTGTTACTAGAGGGAAGAACACACTAGACCATGTTACTCTAACATCAAGAAAGATACACAACTGCCCCTCTCCCTCAC
>NC_041350.1:3370406-3372906 GCF_004354835.1 Perca flavescens | reverse complement strand
ATATTTCTCCGAACTGTTGTTTTTGTCCCGAGTACTTTCACACAGAACGGGAATATGGCGCGGTGATGAAGCGACGTCATTTCTTTTCCCGACACAAGTTCGTTTTTTCCCAAAGAAGAAACTTTGGTAAAATTTGGATAAAGTGTAATTTCAGGTAAAAACTTTTCAGAGACTATAGTTTGACTGCAGAAGAGTCTTCCAGACGGTTACATTCTGGTTAATAGAACAAAACATTTCATTATGACAGAGGACTGAGAGACGGGAATCTCACACACACACACACACACACACACACACATCAAAACAATCCGTCCACACGCAGAATGAAATAAATAAATGTACAATCAAAATTGCAATTACCTGCAGAATTTGTGAAGGGTAAACAAATCTGTGCCTCTCCCCCTCTCACACACACACACACACACACACACACACACACACATCCACGCGCAGAGAGCGGCGTTAGCGTCCTAGTTAGCATGCTGAAATGAATACAGTTGGTCCAAAGCAATTTCCTTTTATTTATCTTAGCAGCAGTGCATAAATAGGCAAGGGCATCCAGTCAATTAGCATAATTACTATGAGGCGGTCAGACCCTCTGTGATTTCATGAAGACACACACACACACACACACACACACACACACACACACACACACACACAGACACACACAGGCCGCTGCCACAGGGCCTGTGTTTGTATTTGTGTTTGAGGGAGACGGAGGAGAATAGATAGACAATGACTGTGTGTGCGTGTGTGTGTGTGTGTGTGTGTGTGTGTGTGTGTGTGTGTGTGTGTGTGTGTTGGTGCATGACTTTTTGCTCTGTCTATTGTGAGGCAGACACACACACAGAAAATGAGGATCAATTCAAACAAACATGCACACACAAGGTGGAACAAATGGACAGAGCAAAAGTCATGCACCAACACACAGACACACACACACACACACACACACACACACACACACACACACACACACACACACACACACACACACACACACACCAATCTAAAGTCCCAGAGTGTCTGTATGTGTTATTAATATGCAAATACAAGGGAAAAACAACCAAGGGCATGAAAAACAATATCCCTCCTAACAAGGCTGAGGTCATCTTATATAAACTGGTTCCACTGGTTCCACTGGTCTCTTGTTTTTGTCTGGTTTGACATTTTTAGACCTGGACATCTTTTGGTTATTATTAAATAAAGTTTTGATGGGAGAAGATCATCTTTTGGCTGGTTTAGTTTGTTTGGGTTTTTGGATCAGACTTAGTTTGGGATTACACTGGTCTCTGAAGAAGCTCAGATTTGGCTCGGGTCCGACTGAGATCAGGCTCAGATTAATCTCTGTTAACATATCTGCATAACGTTTGCAGAATCTATCTGAAACGGGACAACATTTTGGTATCGGAACCATTCCCGGTTTCAGTTTTTTGTCCAAGTTTTATTGACTAATCGGGTTTGAGTGGGCTTTAGTTAGGGATGCACCGAATCCAGATTTCTGGGGGTTCAACATTACTTTTTTTTTATATTTTGGCACAATGTTTCTGACCCTAGTAGTGGTCATAGTGACTGACAGTGTGATGTGAGATGCTAAAAAGAAACTACATGCTGTTTTCAGTTACTTTTTGACATTAAACAGCCCCGCTGCTGAAACTTTCTACAGGAAACACCGAGTTCTGTTGCTCGTGCAGAAAATGTCAGCAACCGAGGCTTGAACATTGTTCTGTGAGCGTTACGCTGACCTCTCGAGACCCCTGCCGACCTCGTGCATAATTCCCGGTGTAAACCGAAAGAGGCTGAAAAAGACAAACAGAGCAGCAGAGAAACAGTGTGTGGTTGTTGCTGCTCTAATAATCTGAGGCCTGTTTAACCTCTGGGAGGCAACCTGGGATTTCACGGAGCAGTCGGCAAGGTTAGGTTTGTTTACAGCACATCTATGTGTCTGTGAGAGAGTGTTTGCATCAGCGTCGTATCAGCATCATTTACACACACACACACACACACACACTTCCACCTTTCAACTCGCTTTTCCAATTCTAATTAATCCGTTTTTTAATCCCTCGGAAAAGGGGGGAAGATTTGCTTCCCTTCACCTGGAGCTGGTTGTTGCTAAACCTGGACCTCAATCACACGAGATGATAAAAACTGTTAAAAAAAAAACCCACAGGTTGTGATGTTGTGATTATCTCCACATCTCAGCCTTTTCCACTGCTGTGGTTTGTTACTTTAATAAAGAGGGCAGGAAGAGATCCACGACCTGCAGAGGCTTAGTGGTTGTGTCACAATGTTCTATACAGATACAGAACCGAAACACAGGAAAATAAAACAGGTTTTATTTTGTTAATGTAATAGGTTTCCAAAGTCCCCCCCCCAAAGGGACTTACCATCTCCAACAGAAAACACTGTTCACAAACTGCTCCAAACAGCTCTATTGTAGTCCAGCCTTTACTTCAGAGACAGACGTGGGTCACTTTGTAACACACGTTATAATGCT
>NC_041350.1:3365406-3367906 GCF_004354835.1 Perca flavescens | reverse complement strand
TGTCTGCACAAAATCCTTCGGTTCAGTCGGAACATTTTGGTTTCTATACTGTTCTTGCAAATTCTCTAGTTGGTCTCTCTCTCGCTCTCTTTTTCTGTCTCTTCTGTCTCTCTCTCCATCTATCCCTCGTCTGTCTCCCCTCTCTCTCTCTCTCTCTCTCTCTTTCTTTCTCTCTCTCTATTTCTTTCAATTTAAATAGCTTTATTAGCATGACAAGACATTGCATTTAAAGCCAAAGCAGATAACATATAGCCCTCTCTCACCCACCCTCTCTCTCTCTCTCTCTCTCTCTCTCTCTCTCTCTCTCTCTCTCTCTCTCTCTCTCTCTCCCCCTCTCTCTCTCATCATTACCAAAGACAATTCCCAACAAATTAAGGCTCATTTCAGATCTCATCAGCTCGTTGGACGGTTGTTGATTTGTGCAGCGAGCGACAATGCATATTTTATTTCTCTGCGCGTGTGTGTGTATGCGTGCGTGCGTCTGTCTGTGTGTGTGTGTGTGTGTGTGTGTGTGTGTGTGTGTGTGTGTGTGTGCGTGCGTGCGTCTGTGTGTGTGCGTGCGTCTGTGTGTGTGTGTGTGTGTGTGTGTGTGTGCGTGCTTCTGTGTGTGTGTGTGTGCGTGCGTCTGTGTGTGTGTGTGCGTCTGTATGTATGTGTGTGTGTGTGTGTGTGTGTGTGTGTGTGTGTGTGTGTATGCGTGTGTGTGTGCGTGCGTCTGTGTGTGTGTGTGCGTGCGTCTGTGTGTGTGTGTGTGCATGTGTGTGTGCGTGCGTGCGTCTGTGCGCGTGTGCGTGTGTGTGTGTGTGTGTGTGTGAGTGCGTGCGTGTGTGTGTGTGTGTGTGCGTGCGGTCTGTGTGTGTGTGTGTGTGTGTGTGTGTGTGTGTGTGTGTGTGTGTGTGTCGGGGGACACCTCATTGTACTGTGTCAGCTTGGTAACGAGTTCTGCGTCTCAATTGGTTCACTCTCCACCAGTTAATAGAGACAGGCGTCCATCCTGAAGGTCGACACATCGACCGTGGACGCGCTAATAAGTCGGTATTGACAAGCCGTGTGTGTGTGTGTGTGTGTGTGTGTGTGTGTGTGTGTGTGTGTGTGTGTGTGTGTGTGCATTGCTGAATTAAAAAGGGATTCAAGCCGCCACAATTTCCCTTTTTTTACCTCGTCTAAATCAGAGATCTTCAGCAGGGGCTCTGGGACCCTTAAGGGGGTGCCTCCAAATTATTGTCAATTTTTGAAAGTCTTTTAAAAAACAAATTAAAATGCCTTAACATAATTCCATCATATTATTAGCAAATATAAATCCCCACTGATGATAGGCTTGCTGGCCTATAGGTAAGGTAGTCACTAAGATATCAGCCCACAGATACAGTCCATCCTAGATTCACTGTCCCACATGTGTAACATTAAAATATGATTTATAAAATCATGCCAACAATTATTATTTTAATAGCTTATGAAAAAAGGGTATGTAAGAAGGCTTTAGGATGCCCTAACAGTTATTGTAGGCCCAGTTTAATATGCAACTTAATTTGATACAATATATAGTAGGGGGTCCCTGCTGATCTGGTCAGCTCCAGTTTTCTCCTCTCAGATCAGTCTGGCATCTTGAGGTAGAGAAAATTTGGAGCCGTTCGCCAACCGACCGACCAATCAGCGTTGGTTTTGAGGCGGGTTTAGGTGGTGATAGACAGATGGTTTATCCAATCAGCTAACAAGGATTTTCCGACAGCGGTAGCCCTAATTCTGTTAGCCGCTCGCTAAAGCTTTTTCCTCTTGGATCCTTCTTTAGGAATATGGACCAGGAACCTTTTTTTTTATTTTATTTTATTCCTAAATTCTTGTTACGCAAACGGCAAATCTCCTTTACCGACATGTTGCTAGCTTGCTGAGCTAACGAGCTATGCTTTGTCTGCAGCAGCAGCAGGGGTAGCCTGGCTTGTGGTTCTATTTTCATACGCTTCGTTGATCTGATTGGTTGATTTGGCCCCTTCTATCACCAACTATAGGTGATAGACAGATGGTTTATCCAATCAGCTAACCAGGATTTTCGCCCCCTTCCCAAAAGTTCTCCAACGGAAAGTTCCCAGATGGATATGCCGAGCAAATGTGTGGCGGAGTCCGGTTACTTATTTTGTTGAAATGGCGAACAGCAGCTATATACATGCAACGTTTTTCTAACCGTTTGATAGCAGAATGCCTCAAAATGTGGACATAATTCAGGTAAACATAGTAGTTGTAACATCCTGTTTTTCTTTCACTATTTTTGTTACGTTAGTTGATTTCTTTTTTTATTACTTTTTGTTCGATGCTTTTGGCGCTTTTGAAATTCATCGGTTAATTTTTCACAATAAAAGTCAGCAGAGAAAAGCTGCATAATTCCACAACAACTGACTTCTGAAAAGGTCACTTTAAGTCTGAGTCACATAAGAGAGTGTACACTTTGTTTTAATTTAATGCGCCTGTGTCCACGCACAGGATGTGTGTGTGTGTGTGGATTTTC
>NC_041350.1:3360406-3362906 GCF_004354835.1 Perca flavescens | reverse complement strand
ATCTATCTATCTATCTATCTATCTATCTATCTATCTATCTATCTATCTATCTATCTATCTATCTATCTATCTATCTATCTATCTATCTATCATCTATCTATCTATCTATCATCTATCTATCTATCTATCTATCTATCTATCTATCTATCTATCTATCTATCTATCTATCTATCTATCTATCTATCTATCTATCTATCTATCTATCTATCTATCTATCTATCTATCATCTATCTATCTATCTATCTATCTATCTATCTATCTATCTATCTATCTATCTATCTATCTATCTATCTATCTATCTATCTATCTATCTATCTATCTATCTATCTATCTATCTATCTATCTATCATCTATCTATCATCTATCTATCTATCTATCTATCATCTATCTATCTATCTATCTATCTATCATCTATCTATCTATCTATCTATCTATCTATCTATCTATCTATCTATCCATCTGTCCATCTATCTATCATCTATCTATCTATCTATCTATCCATCTGTCCACCTATCTATCTATCTATCTATCTATCTATCCATCTGTCCACCTATCTATCTATCTATCTATCTATTTATCTATCTATCTATCTATCTATCTATCTATCTATCTATCTATCTATCATCTATTTATCTATCCATCTGTCCATCTATCTATCTATCTATCTATCTATCTATCTATCCATCCATCCGTCCCCTTGCCTTCAGAAGCTAGACAGTGTCAGAATCTTTTCATTTAAATATCGTATGTTCTTGTTTATATGGATGGAAACCCACTTCCTGTCTCTCTGCTGTCGAGACAGACAGCAGGAGAACCTGTAACACCCTGTTGATCCAACAGCACAGCGCAGAGGGAGTGTGTGTGTGTGTGTGTGTGTGTGTGTGTGTGTGTGTGTGTGTGTGTGTGTGTGTGTGTGTGTGTGTGTGTGTGTGTGTGTGTGTGTGTGTGTGTGTGTGTGTGTGTGCAGGCTGGTGTGTGTGCATTCATGTACATATTTACATATTAATGTTTTTGTGTGTTTATGAGACCAGGCAACGCTTGCAGCTGCCCTCTTAGTGATCTAATTGAGACGTGTGTGTGTGTGTGTGTGTGTGTGTGTGTGTGTGTGTGTGTGTGTGTGTGTGTGTGTGTGTAGCAGATGGCTGTGTGTCCTCTGCCTGATGGTCCAGAGGAAAATAATAACTGTGTCGTCCCAGCCAGATCCAAATTAGTCTGCTGGATTTTCGCCCGTTACGCCCAAATATGGTCGGCAGCCAGCTCCACTTCATGCCAGGCCGGCATATGCAGCGGCGTGGGAGAGCACACACACACACACACACACACACACGCACACGCACACTCTGCGTGCATAACCCACAGGTGATATGAAGAATTTCTGGCTTAAAAAGTGGCATTAGGTGAAAACAAGTCATCGTTTCTGAGAAGAAAACTTTCTTTTGAGTTTCTTTGAAGTCAGATTTTAAATGTTTGTGTTTGGCACAAAAGTCGTAGAAAAATCTCCTGTGTTGTGAATGTGAACCGGCTTTAAAAAGTGATCAGAAGCGGCAGTCGGAGCCATTTATTTCTTTAGTAAATTGAGAGGTTTTTATTCACATATGGGCCTATATAATGATATGATATCATATATCAGAGTAATAACTACTCCATTTCCGCCCAGTATTTCCACTCTGTTTGCACACATGACAGGTGTCAACAAAGACAAGATGGAAGTGGACGAACGAGGAGACGAGAGACTTTTTAAATTTAATTTACGAGCAAAATATAACTGCTATTTTAGATAGCAAAAATCTAAGAAATGCCATCATTTAATTAGGAACTCGCGAAGGAAATGGCCAAGAAAGGTTACGACAAGCAGTGGGACATCCTGCGGAGTAAAGGGAAGGAGCTCTAACAGCGATACATGTCTCAAAAGAAGAGAGTTGTCTCTCAGCGCTGCTTGAGGGGAAATAAAAGGCAAGATCCACCTTTTTGATGAGCTGGATCAGATCCTCGGACAAATGCCCATCGGAGCTTCCTCGGCTCCTTATATTAACAACAACTACTACTGTTGTCTAGCGAAACTTTGTTCACAAATGTTTACTTGAATGTTGTGCGATTCAGTGCGAAAATGAACGGAAACACCTTAAAATGTCTCAAATCAATTCGATATACCAATTTAAATCGTAAAACAGCACGTGACGTCATTACGCAACAGGTTTTTATTCGCTTTAAAGCCGTTGGATGGAAACACACTTCCACGCTCAGCTTTATTCGCAGGAGTTTTTTTTACCGAACTTGACGATTGACAAGTGGATGGAAACTTAGCTAGTGAGACAGAGAGAGACAGACACAGAGAGAGAGAGATAGCTTCTTTTATTTATCCTCGAAGGGCATTTCAGTTTCTACAGCCCACCGAGACATTTACACATCCATACTGCCAGACATCAATGACAGAGGGAGCGCATTATAAAAATAAAGACATGGAGGAAAAGTAAGTGTTTCCCAATGGCCCGGGGCAACT
>NC_041350.1:3347906-3355406 GCF_004354835.1 Perca flavescens | reverse complement strand
CGTTGAAGGAGGGATTTTTGCACGAATGAATATGAACGAAGGAAGACAACGTAGAAATCTCGCTTTATATTCTGTGTTTTAGGAGTATGAAGGAATATTTCTGTGATGATTTTCTTTTTTACAGGGGATTTTTTGTATTTAGATTTTTTTGGGATTAACAGAAATGTCAGTTTAAAGGTACAGAGGATATACTGTCAATCAACATGACATCATGACTTCTCGTAAACATACACGCCCACTTTCTTAAGCCAAGTGGCTTGTTATCTGTATACATGTTGAGCTATCCACGTGTATGTCTACGCTGTTATACAGTGTGTGTGTCTGTTTGTGTGTGTGTTTATGTGTGTGTGTGTGTGTGTGTCTCTGTGTGTGTGTCTCTATATGTGTGTGTGTGTGTGTCTGTGTGTGTGTGTGTATGTCTGCGTGTGTGTGTGAGAGAGAGAGTGTGTGTGTCTCTGTGTCTCTCTCTGTGTGTGTATGAGTGTGTGTGTGTGTCTGTGTGTGTGTGTGTGTGTGAGAGAGAGTGTGTGTGTGTGTGTGTGTCTCTGTGTGTGTGTGTGAGTGTGTGTGTGTGTGTGTGAGAGAGAGAGAGAGAGAGAGAGAGAGAGTGTGTGTGTGTGTGTGTGTGTGTGTCTGTCTGTGTGTGTGTGTGTGTGTGAGAGAGAGTGTGTGTGTGTCTGTGTGTGTGTGTGTGTGTGTGTGTGTGTGTGTGTGTGTGTGTGTGTGTGTGTGTCTCTGTGTGTGTGTGTGTGTGTGTGTGTGTGTGTGTGTGTGTGTGTGTGTGTGTGTGTGTGTGTGTGTGTGTGTGTGTGTGCCTGTCCTGTGTGTAAGGAGGCCTATTAGCATGCTGACAGGAAGCTGCAGGAGGTTATCTGACTCCTCGGAGAGATTCCTCCGCCTTTTGTTCTGACTGATCGCCACGGCGACGCACCAGGGGTATGATGGGATGTGGAGTGGGCGGCCGGGGTCACAGGGGAACGCACAACAGATATACGGCCGGACTTTGAATTTCTTTTCTTTTTGTAAAAGATGGGGAGAAAAAAGAGAGAATCTTGTTTCTCTGTTTGAGGAAGTTTTAAAGGACATCACCTGTGATTTTGCACGTGTACTTCTGTACGTTACAGACGGGCGCCAGGGAAGAAGCAGGGACTCTGACCTGCTGAAGGACACACACACACACACACACACACACACACACACACACACACACACACACACATACACACACACACACACACACACACACACACACACACACACACACACACACACACACACACACACACACACACACACACACACACACACACACACACACTCTCAGTTGGTTATTGAGCTTCACACACACTCGACTAGCTCTTCTTTTCATGCATAAGAGGCGTCAGCGATGGTGAAAGGTGAGTCGGGGTGTTGACCCACGCTCGCCATTCGCTCGGTCCCCCCCTCCATCCTGTCGCGAATCGCTTGTTTTTCGCTTTCAACACGCTCGCGTCTGCGTGTCAGAGGAACTGAAGGTGAGGCAGGTTGGGCTGCTGCACCGCTGATAGTGTTCAAATCAACAGTTTGAAAGTGGATAGGGACACGTTCAAGCAGATAAGGCTCTGTGGTTGAGTAAGAAGGGGTCACAGCCCTATGTTAGGGTTAGGGTTACATTCCATCTGTAGTCCATTGCTACTGGATGAAGGGTTGGTCAGTGTAATTGGTTACCAAATTGGGAGAAATAGGGATAAAATCTGATACAAATTTATGAAAATCTTAGAAATCTGGGAACATAGGGCCTAATTTAAAAAAAATCTTAGAAATATGGGAAAATAGAGCTTAATTTTGAAAAGAAATCTTAGAAATTTGGGAACATAGGGCCTAATTTTGAAAATAATCTTAGAAATTTGGGAACATAGGGCCTAATTTTGTAAATAATCTTAGAAATTTGGGAACATAGGGCTTAATTTTGAAACAAATCTTAGAAATATGGGAACATAGAGCCTAATTTAAAAAAAAAACTTAGAAATATCGTAACATAGAGCCTAATTTAAAAAAAATCTTAGAAATATGGGAACATAGAGCCTAATTTTGAAAAAAATCTTAGAAATGTGGGAAAATAGAGCTTAATTTTGAAAAAAAATCTTAGAAATTTGGGAACATAGGGCCTAATTTTGAAAATAATCTTAGAAATTTGGGAACATAGGGCCTAATTTTGTAAATAATCTTAGAAATTTGGGAACATAGGGCTTAATTTTGAAACAAATCTTAGAAATATGGGAACATAGAGCCTAATTTAAAAAAAAATCTTAGAAATATCGTAACATAGAGCCTAATTTAAAAAAAATCTTAGAAATATGGGAACATAGAGCCTAATTTTGAAAAAAATCTTAGAAATGTGGGAAAATAGAGCTTAATTTTGAAAAAAAATCTTAGAAATATGGGAACATAGAGCCTAATTTTGAAAAAAATCTTAGAAATGTGGGAAAATAGAGCTTAATTTTGAAAAAAAATCTTAAAAATTTGGGAACATAGGGCCTAATTTTGAAAATAATCTTAGAAATTTGGGAACATAGGGCCTAATTTTGAAAATAATCTTAGAAATTTGGGAACATAGGGCTTAATTTTGAAAAAAATCTTAGAAATATGGGAACATAGAGCCTAATTTAAAAAAAAATCTTAGAAATATCGTAACATAGAGCCTAATTTAAAAAAAATCTTAGAAATATGGGAACATAGAGCCTAATTTTGAAAAAAATCTTAGAAATGTGGGAAAATAGAGCTTAATTTTGAAAAAAAATCTTAGAAATTTGGGAACATAGGGCCTAATTTTGAAAATAATCTTAGAAATTTGGGAACATAGGGCCTAATTTTGTAAATAATCTTAGAAATTTGGGAACATAGGGCTTAATTTTGAAACAAATCTTAGAAATATGGGAACATAGAGCCTAATTTAAAAAAAAAAAAAAAACTAGAAATATCGTAACATAGAGCCTAATTTAAAAAAAATCTTAGAAATATGGGAACATAGAGCCTAATTTAAAAAAAATCTTAGAAATATGGGAACATAGAGCCTAATTTTGAAAAAAATCTTAGAAATGTGGGAAAATAGAGTTTAATTTTGAAAAAAAATCTTAGAAATTTGGGAACATAGGGCCTAATTTTGAAAATAATCTTAGAAATTTGGGAACATAGGGCCTAATTTTGAAAATAATCTTAGAAATTTGGGAACATAGGGCTTAATTTTGAAAAAATCTTAGAAATATGGGAACATAGAGCCTAATTTAAAAAAAAAATCTTAGAAATATCGTAACATAGAGCCTAATTTAAAAAAATCTTAGAAATATGGGAACATAGAGCCTAATTTTGAAAAAATCTTAGAAATGTGGGAAAATAGAGCTAATTTTGAAAAAAAAATCTTAGAAATTTGGGAACATAGGGCCTAATTTTGAAAATAATCTTAGAAATTTGGGAACATAGGGCCTAATTTTGTAAATAATCTTAGAAATTTGGGAACATAGGGCTTAATTTTGAAACAAATCTTAGAAATATGGGAACATAGAGCCTAATTTAAAAAAAAACTTAAAAATATCTTAACATAGAGCCTAATTTAAAAAAAAATCTTAGAAATATGGGAACATAGAGCCTAATTTAAAAAAAAAAATCTTAGAAATATGGGAACATAGAGCCTAATTTTGAAAAAAATCTTAGAAATGTGGGAAAATAGAGTTTAATTTTGAAAAAATCTTAGAAATTTGGGAACATAGGGCCTAATTTTGAAAATAATCTTAGAAATTTGGGGACATAGGGCCTAATTTTGAAAATAATCTTAGAAATTTGGGAACATAGGGCTTAATTTTGAAAAAAAATCTTAGAAATATGGGAACATAGAGCCTAATTTAAAAAAAATCTTAGAAATATGGGAACATAGAGCCTAATTTTGAAAAAAAAAATTAGAAATGTGGGAAAATAGAGCTTAATTTTGAAAAAAAAAATCTTAGAAATTTGGGAACATAGGGCCCTAATTTTGAAAATAATCTTAGAAATTTGGGAACATAGGGCCTAATTTTGTAAATAATCTTAGAAATTTGGGAACATAGGGCTTAATTTTGAAACAAATCTTAGAAATATGGGAACATAGAACCTAATTTAAAAAAAAAATTAGAAATATCGGAACATAGAACCTAATTTAAAAAAAAAAAAAACTTAGAAATATGGGAACATAGAGCCTAATTTAAAAAATCTTAGAAATATGGGAACATAGAGCCTAATTTTGAAAAAATCTTAGAAATATGGGAACATAAGCCTAATTTTGAAAAAAATCTTAGAAATGTGGGAAAATAGTTTAATTTTGAAAAAAAATCTTAGAAATTTGGGAACATAGGGCCTAATTTTGAAAATAATCTTAGAAATTTGGGGACATAGGGCCTAATTTTGAAAATAATCTTAGAAATTTCGACCTTCAGCACTCACTGGATCGGTTCGCAACCGAGTGTGAAGCGGTTGGGATGAGGATCAGCACCTCTAAATCTGAGGCCATGGTTCTCAGCAGGAAACCGATGGAATGCCTTCTCCAGGTAGGGAATGAGTCCTTACCCCAAGTGAAGGAGTTCAAGTATCTTGGGGTTGTGTTCGCGAGTGAGGGACAATGGAGCGGGAGATTGGTCGGGAGAATCGGGCGCAGCGGGTGCGGTATTGCATTCAATCTATCGCACCGTTGTGGACGAAAAAGAGAGCTTAGCCAGAAGGCAAAGCTCTCGATCTACCGGTCAGTTTTCGTTCCTACCCTCACCTATGGTCATGAAGGCTGGGTCATGACCGAAAGAACGAGATCCAGGGTACAAGCGGCTGAAATGGGTTTCCTCAGGAGGGTGGCTGGCGTCTCCCTTAGAGATAGGGTGAGAAGCTCACTCATCCGTGAGGAGCTCGGAGTAGAGCCGCTGCTCCTTTGCGTCGAAAGGAGCCAGTTGAGGTGGTTCGGGCATCTGGTAAGGATGCCCCTGGGCGCCTCCTAGGGAGGTGTTCCAGGCACGTCCAGCTGGGAGGAGGCCTCGGGAAGACCCAGGACTAGGTGGAGGGATTATATCTCCAACCTGGCCTGGGAACGCCTCGGATCCCCAGTCGGAGCTGGTTAATGTTGCTCGGGAAAGGGAAGTTTGGGGTCCCCTGCTGGAGCTGCTCCCCACGCGACCCGACACCGGATAAGCGGACGAAGATGGATGGATGGATGGACAAAATTACATTTAAAATGTCAACAACTTGCTTGTATGTGTGTGGGAGCTTCTCTCCTCTCCTCCTTTCGCTCATTCTCAAATCTCCTCTCCTTTCCTGCCTCCTCTCTTCTCGTTTCTCTCCCCCTTTTCCTCCCTTCTCGTCGCTTTCTTCATATTATCTTCTGTTCTCTTGTTTCCTCCTCTCCTCTTTTCTCCTATTCTCATCTCTTCTTTCCATATATCTGTATCCAGGGTGCGATTTTCCAGATTTTTCCTCTCCCCCCTCTTTCTCCTCCCCCCTCCCCCCTGGGGTTCAGATTTACAGCCGGCCGTTACTTTGATGCTGTGGAGGCTGTAAAGACATCAGCGTTGCCGTCGGAGACCAAAATTGATGCTTGTTTTATTGAAGAGAGAAAGAATTCTGTGTGTGTGTGAGAGAGAGAATGTGTGGTTGTGTATGTGTGTATGTGAGAGAAGGTGTGCGTGTGTGTGTGTGTGTGTGCGTGTGTGTGTGTGTGTGTGTGTGTGTGTTAGAGGAGGGAGATGTATCTTTGACAGGATGTCATAAAGAAGTACTATATTACCCACAATTTTAAGCGTAAATACGTTTCTGATTGGTGGAGATCTCTCTCTCTGTGTGTGTGCGTGTGTGTGCGTGTGTGTGTGTGTGTGTGTGTGTGTGTGTGTGTGTGTGTGGGTGTGTGTGTGAGATCAGAGGTGACATGTTTAGTGTCTACTACAGGCCCGTCTACACACACACAGATTTGTACTGGCTATACTTGTGAAGACCCTCATTGACATAATGCTAAGCCTGATTCTCTCTCTCTCTCCCTCCTTGTCTATCTCTCTCTCTCTGTCTGTCTCTCTCTCCCTCCCTGTCTGTCTCTCTCTCTCTCTCTCTGTCTCTCTCTCTCGCTCTCTGTCTCTCTCTCTGTGTATCTCTCTCTCTGTCTCTGTCTCCTTTTCTGTCTCTCTCAGTCTCTCTCTCTCTCTTTCTCACCTTTTCTCTCTCCCTCTCATTTTCTCTCTCTCTCTCTGTCTCTCTTGTGTAAACAGCATCTTTTCAGACATCATCTGATGAAGTAATGGCTTTAAGTCATTCACACAAAGGTATCTGTCAAACTGTAAAACTGTAATGCTCAGAGCTGCAAAAGAAAAATATGCCTATAGGGAGTAGTTTCATTTCTGCTTCTTTAACTCAAGAATTAGGTATAGTTTCCTATAAATGACGTTTTTAATTGACCATTCAGGTGTAAAACTATAGTGGTAAGTTGGTGATTATACGCGGTAGTGAAAAGAAGTGCAAAACGTAAAAAAAAAAGCTCTAAAAACATTGAAAAAGGCACCAAAAGTGTCAAAAAAATACACCAAAACATCAGTTTTGACCCAGAAGACAACACCAGGGTTAAATCAGGCCATGATCTATACCCATATTCACTAGGCTTCATCCTGCACGTTAACTATTTGTGCATGTTTTTGTTTTTTTTGTATCTCGCGCTGCTTTTCGTCTGTACGTCCATCTGTGGACATTCACGTTAAGCATGTTCCACACCGACTGACTCTGAAGTAGTTCGTCAATATGAAAAGAAGTTTTTTGGGGGTTATTTGGTCGAGGCAGTAATAACCGAGAGAGAAGGATGGGATGAAGGCGAGTCAACCCTCTTATTTATGTCTTATTCTGAACATCTTGGATCAGTAAGTAGGAGAGGAGAGGAAGTGATAGAGGGAGACTGGCCTCAATATGAATAAGGAGAGAGGTGAAGTGTGTGCGTGCCCTGGGAATGGTAATTAAAATCATTAAATGCAAATAAACACATCGACGAGCAATCATTTTTATAGACGAGCCCGGATTGATTGACACTTGCCATTCGGCCCGGTGCTGCCGATCGATGGGAAAACATATCGATCAGAAGCTGGGCGCCGCGGAGCGAAACTGACCTTCTGACTGTCGGCTCCGCAGTTAATGCATCGCTGTCTGATGGAGAGTTCACTTATCGCTTCACCTGGAACTCCAATCAATCTTTTAAGATCCTTTTTACCACCAAGTTTTGAGGAGATCCAGTAGAGGTTCCAGGCACCGTATTATATATTCTTATTCTTCTTCTTATTATTATTATTATATTACAGAAAGTTTGGAGAAGACATGGAGAAGGACTTTCGGTCGGCACCAAAGTGCTTCTGGAAAACTGTTCGCCACCTCAGGAGGGGAAGGGGAACCATCCAAGCTGTGTACAGTAAGGATGGGACACTGTTGACCTCAACTGAGGATGTAATAGGGCGGTGGAAGGAGCACTTTGAGGAACTCCTG
>NC_041350.1:3335406-3342906 GCF_004354835.1 Perca flavescens | reverse complement strand
TTTTAACAGAGCATTAGTAAAATGCTCCTAGGCTCGTGCACAGCGCACACACACAGACACACACACACACACACACACACATGCAGAAGATTACAAATAAAAATATTACACAGCTAGGGCTCAGCAGAAAGAGATTTCATTCTTACTTATCAGGGGAGAAATATAAATCCTTCATGTAGGGCTGCCACCTCTTAGTTGATTAGTCGACTAAGATTTCTTTAGTCGATTAGTCATTTTTTATGCTTATTCATGCTTAATTACTTATTTCCAAGAAACTTATGAGCACATTTATGGTAAACACAAGATTTAAAGTGGTGCTTTTGCAGGATTAATTGTGGAGAAACTCAGTTTTACAGATGGTTAATTAACTACATTTATATTGTGCTTTTCTAGTCTTAACCACCTCTCAAAGCTCACAGCTCTGTCAATTAAATCAACTAATCGATTAGTCGACAAAATCCTATAAGTGTTAGTCGACTGAGAATTTCTTTAGTCGAGGACAGCCCTACCTTCATGGTTATACTGTCCCATGTGACCTTATGTCCCAATCACCGTTAGTTCGTAACATTTGTAAGTCTTTTTTACAGTGTGGTATTTGTACTTTTACTTAAGGATCTGAATACTTCTTCCACTGCTGTGCTGCTATTAATTGAACAGCTGATGCTCTTTCCTTTCCTCTCACGCTGTAATCCTCCCTCTCTGTCTCCTATCTCCTTTCTCTCTCTCTCTTAACATCTCCCTCTCAACTCCATCTCTCTCTCATTACAGATCCATTTCTTTCTTCTTATGCCTCTTTTCCCCCACTTATCTCTCTCTCTCTCTCTGCGCTGCTGTCGTTCCTAATCTCCCTCTGCCACCTCTGCCCCTGTCTCTTGTCGTTCCTCTCTCTCTCTCTCTCTCTCTCTCTCTCTCTCTCTCTCTCTCTCTCTCACCCCTGCCTCCCCCCCTCTCTCATCTGCCTCTCATCGTCCTCGGTGTAATGCGGGATAAAGACATTGGGATCACATATGGCCGAGTGGTAGTGGCGGCGCGCCACTTAAATCTACTCATTTATGTGCAAATCGGTGTCATTCTGCAGCCTCCGAGCAGATGCTAGGCCCTGTCAGCATAACTGGATGTGACCACCGCTCTGTGTGTGTGTGTGTGTGTGTGTGTGTGTGTGTGTGTGTGTGTGTGTGTGTGTGTGTGTGTGTGTGTGTGTGTGTGTGTGTGTGTGTGTGACCCCTATGGATTGTGATCCAAAGTGCCTGCTTTTTAAATGCAGAAAACCGATGAATTGATCGGCGATTTGTAAGGAGGGATTTGTGTGGATTCTCTGCCGGGTCATTTCTAAAAGAGATGAAATAAAAAAAAAAACCTGTTTTGCAACTAAATTAAGTTTTATTTTTTTGTGCCAGTTCTCCTGAAAGTGTGTGTGTGTGTGTGTGTCTGTGTCTGTGCATAGGTCTGTGTGTGTGTGTGTGTGTGTCTCTGTGTCTGTGCAAAGGTCTGTGTGTGTGTGGGTGTGGGGGGTCTGTGTGGGTGCGTGTGTGTGTGTCTGCGCACGTGTGTCGATGTGTGTGTGTGTGTGTGTGTCTGTGCATGTGTGTCGGTGTGTCTGTGTGTGTCTCTGTGTGTGTGTGTCTGTGTCTGTGCATAGGTCTGTGTGTGTGTCTGTGTGTGTGTGTGTCTGTGTCTGTGCATAGGTCTGTGTGTGATCTGTGTCTGTGTGTGTGTCTGTCTGTGTCTGTGCATAGGTCTGTGTGTCTCTGTGTGTGTGTGTGTCTATGTCTGTGCATAGGTCTGTGTGTGTGTCTGTGTGTGTCTGTGTCTGTGTGTGTGTCTGTGTCTGTGCATAGGTCTGTGTGTGATCTGTGTCTATGTCTGTGTCTGTGTGTCTGTGTCTGTGCATAGGTCTGTGTGTGTGTCTGTGTGTGTCTGTGTCTGTGCATAGGTCTGTGTGTGTGTCTGTGTGTGTGTGTCTGTGTCTAAGCATAGGTCTGTGTGTGTGTCTGTGTGTGTCTGTGTCTGTGAATAGGTCTGTGTGTGTGTCTGTGTGTCTGTCTGTGTGTGTGTGTGTGTGTGTGTGTGTATGTGTCTGTCTTTCTGTGTGGGTGCATGTGTGTGTGTCTGTGCACGTGTGTTGGTGTGTCTTTGCGTGCGTGTGTGTGCGTGCATGCTTGTGTGTGTGTGTCTGTGTATATGCATCTGTGTGTGAGTCTGTGTGTGTGTGTGTGTGTGTGTGTGTGTGTGTGTGAACCGATAAATTGATTGCCGACTCTAACGAGTTAATTGTGCCATTTTTCTGCCATTTCTCCTGAAAACTTTGTGTGTCTTCAACTCAAAGGTACACACGATGAAAACACTCATTGTTATTCAGAGTCGCAGCGCGGGTCATATTTAAATCATAAATGTCATTACGGTTCACTTCTATCTATAATGAATCCAGCATCGGAGGAAGATTAGCCCCGCGTGTCATCTGTGGGTTGTCCGGGCCGACTCGTTATTAGCAGCGCGATAACGCTGTTTAATTGTAACCGTTATTTAGCCGCTCGCTCTCGCTCTCTCTCTCGCTCTCTCTCTCTCTCTGCATTATGAACAGCTGATAAAAGTTTAATGAAAGACGATTGTCATTTTGGTTTTTGTCTCATAATAACACCTGACCCATTAAATCCACTTTTGCTTTTTTGGGGGGGGGTCTTTTCTTCTCGTATAAACTTTTTCTGCAGGCTTTTTCCCCCCTCTCTATAGTTCACTTATTTCCTACGTTTCCCAGAATGCCTCTGACCTTTGCTCAAAATCTCCAACTTCATGTGTGTCCGCTTTGTCAGTTGAATCTTAAATTTAAGAAGTATTCATGTACAAACAACAAACAAGGTGTACCTTGTGTTCTAATATTTCATAAGTGTGAAAACTATTAAAGGGAATATTCAGATAATCTTAATAATATAATACGTAAAAATGAGCAAAATAACCATTTCAAGTCAATCAGTTAGTAGTCATGTTAACATTAAAAAACATTTGGATTGCACAGTGAATACATGAATGATTATAGAGTTACACATTTAAATAGACAGACAGGCAGACAGACAGGCAGGTAGACAGACAGACAGGCAGACAGACAGGTGTAGGGAGTTCTTCATTGCTGAAGAATAAATGAGAGACTCCAACCTTTTCTTTTATGTCGATGAAAACTGAGCGACGTATTAACTCTGTTTCTGCTTGTGTGTGTGTGTGTGTGTGTGTGTGTGTGTGTGTGTGTGTGTGTGTGTGTGTGTGTGTGTGTGTGTGTGTGTGTGTGTGTGTGTGTGTGTGTGTGTGTGTGTGTGTGTGTGTATTGATCGTGTTTTTAATGGAACACATGGGCAGAGGCAGGACAAGTGAAACAGCTCATGTTTCTCAATGACCACACACAGTCTGTACTGTAATGGTACACATGAGTATCCAGAAGACCACATGCACACACACACACACATGCACACCAAGATACACACACACACACACACATGCACACACAGTCAGCTGTAACCAGGCAATGAAATAAATTAAAGAGCAAACAGAGATCTGAATTGTTTCTTGTCCTGAAAATGAGAACTGAAACTTTTCAAATGGGTCTTCTCTGTGTGTGTGTGTGTGTGTGTGTGTGTGTGTGTGTGTGTGTGTGTGTGTGTGTGTGTGTCTGTGTGTGTCTGTCTGTCTGTCTGTCTGTCTGTCTGTCTGTGTGTGTGTGTGTGTGTGTGTGTGTGTGTGTGTGTTTTAAATTGTATGTCTACTGCAATCACATGGGAAAAGTAACCACATTTACATATTGTGAATCGTTTTTGAACCGAAAATCAATATCGACTTGAATCGTGACATTTTCTGAATCCCTATTAATATCTGATATTTGTGCAGCTGCATTTAAAAAGTTTACACTCAAACGAGAAACTTTTGTACCACAAAAGCTTTCCAAGATGTCTTAATGGTCCTAGTTTTTTCCGATCGGGCTCTTTGCAGTACTTTCCTTTGTCTGGATAAAATACATAGAAAAATACATGTAAACGCAGAAATTCTTAATCTGTTTTTCTTTACAAAAAAAGTGCAAAATTCAGAAGAACAATTAAATATTTCAAAGTTTTGTCAGTTTACGAAAATTTATTTTTGGAGTTATATTATTAGAAAGATAGTAAGATGCGTACTTATTTGTCTATATGTGAATATGCCACCTCTCACTTGTGTTATCCGGACCTGCTCTTAGTGCTGCAGCTACCTGAGTGAAGTGAAGTCACACACACAGACACACACACACACACACACACACACACACACACACACACACACACACACACACACACACACACACACACACAGACACACAGACACCACTGCAAGGGAACGCCCTTTTTGACCCTTGTCTGCCCCTGTAGAACTGAGCTGTAGTTTAACTGTGATAGGACAGAGAGGAGAGAGAGAGCACATGGAGCATAAAACAAACACACTAGCATCAGACCTGTGTGTGTGTGTGTGTGTGTGTGTGTGTGTGTGTGTGTGTGTGTGTGTGTGTGTGTGTGTGTGTCTATGTGTCTGTGCCTGTGTGTGCGTCTGTCTGTGTGTTTGTGTGTGTGTGTCTTTGCATGTGTCTGTGCCTGTGTGTGCGTGCGTGTGTGTGTGTTTTTGTATGTGTTAAGTGTGTGTCTAAGTCTGTCTGTGTTTGTGTGTTTTTGTGTGTCTGTCTAGTCGTGTGTGTGTGTCTGTGTGTGTCTTTGCCTGTGTGTGCATGCCTGTGTGTGTGTGTGTGTGTTTTGTATGTGTTAAGTGTGTTTCTAAGTCTGTCTGTGTTTGTGTGTCTGTCTAGTCTTGTGTGTGTATGTGTCTGTGCCTGTGTGTGTGTTTGTGTGTGTGTGTCTGTGCATACACGTGTGTGTGTGTGTCTGTGTGTGTCTTTGCCTGTGTGTGCATGCCTGTGTGTGTGTGTGTGTTTTTGTATGTGTTAAGTGTGTTTCTAAGTCTGTCTGTGTTTGTGTGTCTGTCTAGTCTTGTGTGTGTATGTGTCTGTGCCTGTGTGTGTGTGTTTGTGTGTGTGTGTCTGTGCATACACGTGTGTGTGTGTGTGTCTGTGTCTGTCTGTGTGTGTGTGTCTGTCAGTAGTTTCTGTTGTTACTTAGCCTCATATCACAATGTATCTCTAAATAAATAGCATCTGTTGTAGGGTTGTGCAATTAATCGAAATTTAATCGTGATTATGATTTCAGCTCACAACGATAACAAAAACAAAATAATCGAGAAAACAATTATTTATTTAACTCATTACGTTTTGCAAGTAAACTCGTATTTTCTCTTGTGTTCTGAATGAGAAAATAGAGTTTAAATAGGAAAAATATTAAGGCAAATTTCACAGCTGTATGTGTTTTTGTTTTTATGTTGATTTATTCAACTTTTTCCACTGTTTTTTAAGTTCACTAACTGCAACATCTTTCCAGACGTCAACAAGCAATCGTGTTAAATTATCGTGATTTCAATATTGACCAAAATAATCGTGATTATATTTGTTTCCATACTCGAGCAGCTCTAATCTGTGTTTGCGGTATCCACCGTACTCCATGTGGTCGGCTCTGTGATCCGCAGCACCAAGGCATCTGCTTCGCGCTCGCCATCATCCCTCGCTGCTCGTGGGCCAGGCAGGCAGCGGCGGGGAGGCGAATGCAACGCACCCGGGCGGAGAGAATCAGAGTTTACACAACGGCGAGGCGGAGAAATTAAAGATGATTTTTATTTTCTTTATCTGGAGGAGAATTCATTACCTGGCAGAGGAGCGGGAGCTGAGCGCTGTCAGCCAAGAATAATGACTTGTCTAACTGATAGGGAGACAGACACACACACACACACACACACACACACACACACACAAACATATACACACATACAGGCTCACACACACACACACACACACACACAAACATATACACACATACAGGCTCACACACACACACGCACACACACACACAAACATATACACATACAGGCTCACACACACACAAACACAAACATATACACACATACAGGCTCACACACACACACACACAAACATATACACACATACAGGCTCACACACACACACACACACACATATACACACATACAGGCTCACACACACACACACACACACACACAAACATATACACACACAGGCTCACACACACACACACACACACACACAAACATACACACACATACAGGCTCACACACACACACACACACACACACACAAACATATACACATACAGGCTCACACACACACACACACACACAAACATATACATATACAGGCTCTCACACACACACACACACACACACACACACACACAATATATACACACATACAGGCTCACACACACACAAACACAAACATATACACACATACAGGCTCACACACACACACACAAACATATACACACATACAGGCTCACACACACACACACACACACACACACACATATACACACATACAGGCTCACACACACACACACACACACACACACACACACACACAAACATATACACACATACAGGCTCACACACACACACACACACACAAACATATACACACATACAGGCTCACACACACACAAACACAAACATATACACACATACTGGCTCACACACACACACACACACACACAAACATATACACACATACAGGCTCACACACACACACACACACACACACACACAAACATATTCACACACACAAACATATACACACACACACACACACACACACACACACATAAATACAAACACACACCCCCACACAAACATATACACACATAGAGGCTCACACACACAAACACGCAAACATATACACATATACAGGCTCACACTCCCACACAAACACACATTCAGGTTCACAGACATACACACACACACACACACACAGACAGACACACACACATACATTCAGGCTCACAGACACACACACACACACACACACACAGACAGACACACACACATATTCAGGCTCACAGACACACACACACACACACACAGGCTCACACACACATACGCACACAAACGCATTGAGGCTCACACACACACACACACACACAAACACATTCAAGCTCACAGACACACAAACACACACACAGACGCACACATACACATTCAGGCTCACACACGCAATAAACATAAAGCACATGCATTTTCTCTCTGTATACACACAAACACACACATACTTTCACCCGCCAATACACAACACATGCATTAACACACACAATAATACACACACACACACCTTGGATAGTATGTGTTACAGTTATTAGCGTACCACGGCTTTAATCTGAACATATGGATTAGTGCAGCTTTGAATACTTATATTTCTATTTTCTTGGTGGCTTGGGAGGAGGCTACTTCCTGAACTTCCACCTTTTACCAGATAGTTTGCATTTTAAACTGCTGGTGGGAAGCTTCTAACTTCTTTCTTTCACAACTTATTTAATAACTAGTAAACCCCTTTGACATGTTATATTTCATGTATTATATTAT
>NC_041350.1:3330220-3334906 GCF_004354835.1 Perca flavescens | reverse complement strand
TTATTTGTTGTTACAGCACTAACTTCAGTAACTCCCACTTGGACTGCTGATACTCTGAGTGTGAAAGAACTGATTCACCCGGCAACACATCCTGTACAGTGTGTGTGTGTGTGTGTGTGTGTGTGTGTGTGTGTGTGTGTGTGTGTGTGTGTGTGTGTGTGTGTGTGTGTGTGGGTGCGACAGCCTGACATCAGCCCACGCTCTGCAGCTCTGTAATGACACACAAAATCAGACACAAACAAACACACCGCGCTTTGCTTATTTAGGTCAAATGTTCGTGAGGTTGTGTGTGTGTGACTACGCGTGGCAGCCATCATACGTACGGGAACGCATAGTAAACATTAACAGCTATTATATCTGGGCCTAAAGTAGGGCGAGAGTGCACGATACTCAGGTTGGGCCCTCCCACACACACACACACACACACACACACACACACACACACACACACACACACTGACACAGACACATACATATACACACACACACATATATACACACACACATATACACACACCCATATACACACACACACACACACACATATACACACACATACACACACACACACACACACACAGACATACCGACACACACAGACACACACACACACAGGCATACAGACATACACACACACACACACACACACACACACACACACACACACACACACATACAGACATACACACACACAGACACACACATACACACAGACACACACACAGACATACAGACATACACACACACACACACACACACACACACACACACACACACACACACACACACAGACATACCGACACACACAGACACACACACACACAGACATACAGACACACACACACACACACACAGACACACACACACACAGCATTCCCTCCCACAAAATAGTTCAAACACCCCTGTGAGTAATAGATTAAAATGTGAAAAAATGTCTTAACTTTTTGCATATTGAGAAACTTAGAACACATGATTGGTTCATTGGCTCCGCCTCCGTGTGACCAACTAAAACGTTAGCAGGCCTCCCATTGGACGAGACGATGATGAGACATTGTGGGAGATAATCCTTTCAATAAACATCCATAGATAGTATAAATAAGAATGGACCACCAGATCCCGTGTATGGAATGCTGTTTTATTCACAATTAAATAAATGAATAAATAAATAAATAAATACATAAATACATAAATACATAAATAAATGAATAAATACATAAATAAATGAATAAATACATAAATAAATGGAATGCTGTTTTATTCACAATTAAATAAATGAATAAATAAATAAATAAATAAATAAATACATAAATAAATGAATAAATACATAAATAAATAAATACATCATGAAATAAATAAATGAGGCAATAAATACATAGATAATTAAATAAATGTAATTATTTCATGGTACTTTTATTTTATAAGTCCACATTTATTTATTTCAAGAGACTTTTATTTTCCTAATACCGTATTTATTTATTTTAAGAGACTTTTATTTTCCTAATGCCCATTTATTTCCCTCTCTATTTATTTCCAGTTCTTATATGCACATCAGGGGGCGTGGCTATCTTTCACATTCAGAACAGAGCCGTGGGCAAAAATAGGCTGGCGAAGTGAGAGTGCAACACTGTACTCTTTACCCAGGACACAGTCACCTATTCTGGGGTAATTAGACCACCAACTAGTGCTGACCTGACAGAGCACCACGACCGGCAGTTTGCGGTGCTGTGTGCCCAGTGTTGAAGTTAAAAAGTTAAAACCCGGCTTATGTTTTGAAAACAATGTTTAATGGGGCCTGCAGCTAAATTTAATCAAGTACACTAATACAGCATTTGAGTGTCTCACCTAAAACCTAGCTTCTAAAGAATTAATCAGGTCATGTCTGACATTTAGCATATGAAGAAGACTCATTGTCCCCACAGGAAAGGTAACTATTGAGCTAGCCGTGATTAGAACAAAGGAAATGCATATTACTATGGAATCAACACTTCCATGATAATCAACCTTAGTCTGTGACCTGGGGTAAACCTAAAATCAGAGGTGTGTCTTTAATCAGAGACCCACAATTCCACAGGAATATAATTCGGAAAAGGAGGTGATTTAGGCACTTCAATCTGTGACCCCCGACAGGGGAAGCACGTTGAAGTCCGCTGTTTACAGTGTATTTGTTTGTCATGTCACATGACATGTTCTTCTGTGACTCCGCAAGGAGAAGCATGAGATCAGTCCGCTGTCAGCTGCAGTGTTTTCATGTTTTATGTTTGATTGTGTTTTGTCTTGTCGTTTTCATGCAGTTTCATTAAACCTTTTGCTTAACTTTCAATTCGACCCCAGCCTCTCCTTTCTCCTCCATAAATCAGAACGAACACGTCTTTTAGAGAAATTCATAACACCAGCCCACAGTCACCTATTCTGGGGTAACTAGACGACCAACTAGCGTTGACCTGACGGAGCACCACAACAGGCAGCTCGTGGTACTCTGTCCACTGCGGGTTGACACGACAGCTGAGGCGTTGTTAAAGTGTAAATTGCAGGTCACATTTTTCATGAAGTTAAGCAATGTGCTTATTAAACATAAAGATTAGAGCCGCCCACCATTGTTTTGTATGGCTTTTTATAACAAATTGCTGAATATAATAGTTTGTAACTTTTTACAGTGGATTTAAGCACTCCCGCCCCCTTCCACTAAGACTAGAGTTACCAGTAGTCTAACCACGGGTAGGCTAGCAGTTATATTGGGGATCTAGCTAGCAAAAATGGTGAACTATTGTGTTTGTGCGGGATGTACGATACATCAGAAACAGGGCAGAGGGTCCACTAGGAGAAACAGCTGATTGGTGCCTGGTGAGGTTTGTGGCTTGTGGTTTGTGGGCTGATTTTACTGCTGTGACCCACTGTCTCCTCTGCTGCTGCGGTGTGTGTGTGTGTGTGTGTGTGTGTGTGTGTGTGTGTGTGTGTGTGTGTGTGTGTGTGTGTGTGTGTGAAAGACGGCCGGCCAGCGAGGTTGTCACGTGCTTGTTGAGTTTAACTCTGAAAAGACAGTTAACCCCAGGTTCCCATTATCTTGTGATGGACATGTGTTGTGATATTTAAACAAACGATCCGTCAACGGCGAAATAAAAGCCTCTTATTTACGAAATAAATGAGACCGGTCTGAGAGACCGGTCTCATTTATTTATTTCATGATGTATTTATTTATTTATTTATTCAATTTTTTAATAGTGAATAAAACGGCATTCCATACCCGTGTCTCTGGTCTGAGACCAGTGGAGGATATCAGAAGTCTCTTTCCCGGTGCTGGCTGAGTGTTACTGAGCAGCCTCCAACTGAGCTTGAAGACGTAGATGTGACGTGAGCAACGTGTCTGAAAGTGTGAAGTCTTCTGGTAGCTGTGAGAGAGAAATCTCAATCATTCCCAATCTCACAGAGACGGAGAGTGTAGGTATATGTAAGGAGATAACATAGACACAGGCTAATTAATGATCACTAACATGCTAGTTAACATTAGTAATTAAACCTAAACAGCTAATGGAAGTCCAAACTGCCTGTGAGCTTCTCCTGTACTATACGGTAATTCCTCTACTGTGTGACAGTAAGTCTCGTGGTTATGACCCAATCGTTAGCCTATTGTTATAAAAGCGTCTGCTACGGAGCCATAACGTGAGCTACAAGGTAATGGAGCCTTTTATACATTGTCGTGTTTCTTTAGAAATAAACAACGGACAAATAGAGTCTTTAAACGCTTCAGATGTAAAGTTATTCACTGTCAAAGTGACGTCAAAATGAATGGGAGTCAATGGGATGCTAACGGGAGGTGATGGCCAGGTAGCATCAGAATGGCTCCATAGGAGCTACGCGTGAGGAGAAGCTTACCCACTCGTAAACATTATCCTCCTGAAAAATCTGTCGCACGCACACACGTGCACATACACACACACACACACATACATACACACATACAGTATACACACACATACAGACGTTTATGACCATTTTTGGGACAATTTTGCTGTCTTTTTAAATTTTATGCTTTTTGTCTCTCTCCCGCTCTCCCTCTCTCTCTCTCTCTCTCTCTCTCTCTCTCTCTCTCTCTCTCTCCTTTACAGCACCCCCTCCAACAAAATACTTCCCTGTGAGTAATGGATTAAAATGTGAAAAAATGTCTCATGTTTTTGCCCATTGATGACCTTAGTACCACATGATTGGTTCATTGGCTCCGCCTCCGTGTGGCTTGTTAAAACGTTAGCAGGCCTCCCATTGGACGAGACGCGGCAGTAAAACTGTATGGAACGGTTAATGGAAATATTGGTGTTTCCATCAATCATAGATAGATAGATAGATAGATAGATAGATAGATAGATAGATAGATTTTTACTGATCCCAAAAAAATGGGAAATAATGGTGTTGCAGCAGCAAAATATCAGACACACAGCTCACAAACAGAGTATACATTAAATAATAGGAAACGATATACATTTAATAATTGAATACTACACAAGCAATATTTAAAATATATACAATTTGTAAATAAAATGTACAACTGTTTCAATGAGTTGGGGAGTAAAAATGTACAACTGTGGACAAATGGGAGAGGTATCCTAGGGTTGTAAGAACTTTATCCGTCCTTTTGTCTTCGAGTCAAATCTGACCCGTTTACAAAAACTTTCTATATCAGAACTATGACAAAAG
>NC_041350.1:3320220-3322720 GCF_004354835.1 Perca flavescens | reverse complement strand
CTGCATGGGGCTCCAGTGGGGGACTCCATTGTTCTGCTGGGGACTTCAACGCACACGTGGGCAATGATGGAGACACCTGGAGAGGCGTGATTGGGAGGAACGGCCTCCTGATCTAAACCAGAGTGGTTGTTTGTTGTTGGACTTCTGTGCTAGTCATGGATTGTCTATAACGAACACCATGTTCGAACATAGGGATGCTCATAAGTGTACCTGGTACCAGAGCACCCTAGGCCGAAGGTCAATGATCGATTTTATAATCGTTTCATCTGATCTGAGGCCGTATGTTTTTGACACTTTTCGGGTGAAGAGAGGGGCAGAGCTGTCAACTGATCACCATCTGGTGGTGAGTTGGGTCAGGGGTGGGGAAGACTCTGGACAGACCTGGTAAGCCCAAACGCGTGTAGTGCGGGTAAATTGGGAACGTCTGGAGGAGGCCCCTGTCCAACAGACTTTCAACTCACACCTCCGGGCGGAGCTTTTCGTGCATCCCTGTGGAGGCTGGGGCATTGAACCCGAGTGGACAATGTTCAAAGTTTCCATTGCTGAAGCTGCAGCGAGGAGCTGTGGTCTTAGGGTCTTAGGTGCCTCAAGGGGCGGTAACCCACGAACACCGTGGTGGACAACGGTGGTCAGGGAAGCCGTCCGACTGAAGAAGGAGTCTTTCCGGGATATGTTATCCCGGAGGACTCGGAGGCAGTTGCAGGGCACCGAAGGGCCGGCGGGCTGCAGCCTCTGCCGTGAAAGAGGCAAAGCAGCGGGTGTGGGAGAAGTTTGGAGAAGACATGGAGAAGGACTTTCGGTCGGCACCAAAGTGCTTCTGGAAAACTGTTCGCCACCTCAGGAGGGGGCGGGGAACCATCCAAGCTGTGTACAGTAAGGATGGGACACTGTTGACCTCAACTGAGGAGGTAATAGGGCGGTGGAAGGGAGCACTTTGAGGAACTCCTGAATCCGACTAATCGCCCTCTATGTTAGAGGCAGAGCTGGAGGATAATGGGGATTGTCGTCGATTTCCCAGGCGGAAGTCACTGATGTAGTCAAACAACTACACAGTGGCAAAGCCCCGGGATTGATGAGATCCGTCCAGAAATGCTCAAGGCTCTGGGTGTGGAGGGCTGTCCTGGTTGACACGCCTTTTCAACATTGCGTGGAAGTCTGGGGCGGTGCCAAAGGAGTGGCAGACTGGGGTGGTGGTTCCCCTTTTTTTAAAAGGGGACCAGAGGGTGTGTGCCAATTACAGGGGTATCACACTTCTCAGCCTCCCTGGTAAAGTCTACTCCAAGGTGCTGGAAAGGAGGGTTCGGCCGATAGTCGAACCTCGGGTTGAGGAGGAACAATGCGGATTCCGTCCTGGTCGTGGAACAACGGACCAGCTCTTCACTCTCGCAAGGATCCTGGAGGGGAGCCTGGGAGTATGCCCAACCGGTCTACATGTGTTTTGTGGATTTGGAGAAGGCGTATGACCGGGTCCCCGGGAGATACTGTGGGAGGTGCTGCGGGAGTATGGGGTGAGGGGTCTCTTCTCAGGGCCATCCAATCTCTGTACAACCAAAGCGAGAGCTGTGTCCGGGTTCTCGGTAGTAAGTCGGACTCTTTTCAGGTGAGGGTTGGCCTCCGCCAGGGCTGCGCTTTGTCACCAATCCTGTTTGTAGTATTTATGGACAGGATATCGAGGCGTGGTCGGGTGGGGAGGGGTTGCAGTTTGGTGGGCTGGGGATCTCATCGCTGCTCTTTGCAGATGATGTGGTCCTGATGGCATCATCGGCCTGCGACCTTCAGCACTCACTGGATCGGTTCGCAACCGAGTGTGAAGCGGTTGGGATGAGGATCAGCACCTCTAAATCTGAGGCCATGGTTCTCAGCAGGAAACCGATGGAATGCCTTCTCCAGGTAGGGAATGAGTCCTTACCCCAAGTGAAGGAGTTCAAGTACCTTGGGGTTGTGTTCGCGAGTGAGGGGACAATGGAGCGGGGAGATTGGTCGGAGAATCGGGCGCAGCGGGTGCGGTATTGCATTCAATCTATCGCACCGTTGGACGAAAAAGAGAGCTTGGCCAGAAGGCAAAGCTCTCGATCTACCGGTCAGTTTTCGTTCCTACCCTCACCTATGGTCATGAAGGCTGGGTCATGACCGAAAAGAACGAGATCCAGGGTACAAGCGGCTGAAATGGGTTTCCTCAGGAGGGTGGCTGGCGTCTCCCTTAGAGATAGGGTGAGAAGCTCAGTCATCCGTGAGGAGCTCGGAGAGAGCCGCTGCTCCTTTGCGTCGAAAGGAGCCAGTTGAGGTGGTTCGGGCATCTGGTAAGGATGCCCCCTGCCCCCCTAGGGAGTTGTTCCAGGCACGTCCAGCTGGGAGGAGGCCTGGGAAGACCCAGGACTAGGTGGAGGAGGTCCAGCTGGGAGGAGGCCTCGGGAAGACCCAGGACTAGGTGGAGGGATTATATCTCCAACCTGGCCTGGGAACGCCGATCCCCAGTCGGAGCTGGTTAATGTTGCTCGGG
>NC_041350.1:3300220-3315220 GCF_004354835.1 Perca flavescens | reverse complement strand
AGCGTGAAGGCTACCGTAGCTGTAATACCTACTTTGAACTGCGTGGTGCGAGAGAGTTGATTGTGTAGCCCTTGAGAGCCTCTATGATGTTCCCAAAGCATAGGTCGACTGTTCTTTCTCCTCTGGTGGGACAGTTGACATATAAGTAGTAGCTCGGCCGTCCGTATTTTATAGAACAACCGTTGAAATCTCCAAGTATAAACTTGGGCGGTTTACATCAGGTGCGATATTTTCTAACTTGGCCACTGTGTCAGTAATTATGCCATGGGATGAATATATACAACAGTGACAAACACTTGTATGCACTTAATTGTAAGCTACTTCCGTTGATCCAGACTTGTAAAAGAGTGAGAGAAAGAGGGATGGATATGCAAAGTAAAGAGAGAATGGTGGAGGGAAGGTGGGAGGAAAATAAGAGAAATAAGTAAAGTAAAGAGACTGAAAGAAAGAAATGAAAGACCAGAAAGATGGAGGACGGAAACACGACGGAGGTGACCGAGAGCCGGATGTAGGAGAGAAGGATGGGTTTAGGAAAGAGAGGAAGTGGGGAACGATGGAAGGAAGAAGAAGAAGAAAAGGGGGGGGGGAGGAGGAATAAAAGGAACAGATGACAAAAAGGGTAGTAAAGAAGAGATGGAAAGACTGATGGACAGATGAAAGAAATGGAAAAGATAGAGCTGCAAACTCTCTCACACACACACACACAAACACACACACACACACACACACACACACACACACACACACACACACACACACATACACACACTGTCCATGAAGGCAAATTAAATGACACGGCTGCTTGTTATTTCCTCACACTTTCAATGTTCCTCTGACTCTGGGGAATAAACCAGAAAGTGTGTGTGTGTGTGTGTGTGTGTGTGTGTGTGTGTGTGTGTGTGTGTGTGTGTGTGTGTGTGTGTGTGTCTGTGTGTGTGTGTCGGCGTGGGTTCCAGCGGATCACAGCTCGCTGACATGGGCCGATAATAAAGTCCCCACACTTTTTACAGAAATAGAGAGAGAGGGACAGAGAGAGACGGAGGTGGCAGAATATAATGAAGCTGGGCCGTCTGCTGTGTTTGCTGTGGAGCCGACAGGTGGAGCCCCCACTCTTTCAGGTAACCCCGCGGGGTTACCTGTACCCGGAGGTTCAATGCCGGAGCCCAAAGTAGAGAGAGTACTCAAAGCTGCAGAAACCCAACCAGAAGCTCAGTACTAGGGATGGGCGATACCACACTTTACGATACCATACCGATAGTTTTTCTTGCATTTTCATCGATACCGATACCGTTAATTTCTCATTGGCAATTTTTCTCAGTAAAAATATTATTACATTTAAGACAAATCACGAGAAAAATACAGACCATTTATACAAAATGTATTATGGTCAATACATAATAAAATTTTAATTAAAATAAATAACATAAATTAAATTAAATAAATTAATAAATTAAAAAATTAAATATGAACAAAAACATAGACGTTTTCATCCCGGCACATAGTAATTTAAGTAAGTAATCTAAAACAGCTGAAAGTGATGCATACACCCCCAATTATTATTTTTTAGTTTATATCGATATTTTTTTAAGGAAATCAATGCCAAATGAGTAGCGTGAGTATATCGATCTATCGATACCACAGGATCGATAAGCCCAGCCCTACTCAGTACCACAGCCTGTACGTGCAACCTTTTCTGTGAACCAAATAATCACTTTTTAATTAACTTGATACAGTCTGAGTCTGTGAGATAGCCCCGCTCCTTCATTTGAACATGAAATAGTAGAAATAAACAACACGTTCTCGCTCCCAACTTGTCAATTACTGACGCTCGGTCAGTGTCTCTCAGCGTCAGATACCGACGCAAACATCTCCCTTCAGCGTCTGTATGAGACGCACCGGGCAGCTCGACCGTAGCACTGTAAGATGACGTGGTATTAACAGAAACAGAAGTAGAGAGTAGTATGTAGAGAGACAGCAGTAGAGAGTAGTATGTCGAGAGACAGCAGTAAAGAGTAGTATGTAGAGAGACAGCAGTAGAGAGTAGAATGTAGAGAGACAGCAGTAGAGAGTAGTATGTAGAGAGACAGCAGTAGAGAGTAGTATGAAGATAGACAGCAGTAGAGAGTAGTATGTAGAGAGACAACAGTAGAGAGTAGTATGTAGAGAGACAGCAGTAAAGAGTAGTATGTAGAGAGACAGCAGTAGAGAGTAGTATGTAGAGAGACAGCAGTAGAGAGTAGTATGTCGAGAGACAGCAGTAGAGTAGTATGTAGAGAGACAGCAGTAAAGAGTAGTATGTAGAGAGACAGCAGTAGAGAGTAGTATGTAGAGAGACAGCAGTAAAGAGTAGTATGTAGAGAGACAGCAGTAGAGAGTAGTATGTAGAGAGACAGCAGGAGAGAGTAGTATGTAGTAGAGTAGTAGAGACAACAGTAGAGAGTAGTATGTAGAGAGACAGCAGTAGAGAGTAGTATGTAGAGATATAACAGTAGAAAGTAGTATGTAGAGAGACAACAGTAGAGAGTAGTATGTAGAGAGACAGCAGTAGAGAGTAGTATGAAGATAGACAGCAGTAGAGAGTAGTATGTAGAGAGACAACAGTAGAGAGTAGTATGTAGAGAGACAGCAGTAGAGAGTATTATGAAGATAGACAGCACTAGAGAGTAGTATGGAGAGGGACAACAGTAGAGAGTAGTATGTAGAGAGACAACAGTAGAGAGTAGTATGTAGAGAGACAGCAGTAGAGAGTAGTATGTAGAGAGACAGCAGTAGAGAGTAGTATGTAGAGAGACAACAGTAGAGAGTAGTATGGAGAGAGACAACAGTAGAGAGTAGTATGTAGAGAGACAGCAGTAGAGAGTAGTATGTAGAGACAACAGTAGAGAGTAGTATGCAGAGACAACAGCAGTAGAGAGTAGTATGTAGAGCGACAACAGTAGAGAGTAGTATGTAGAGACAGCAGTAGAGAGTAGTATGTAGAGAGACAACAGTAGAGAGTAGTATGTAGAGACAACAGCAGTAGAGAGTAGTATGTAGAGCGACAACAGTAGAGAGTAGTATGTAGAGACAGCAGTAGAGAGTAGTATGTAGAGAGACAACAGTAGAGAGTAGTATGTAGAGACACAGCAGTAGAGAGTAGTATGTAGAGAGACAGCAGTAGAGAGTAGTATGTAGAGAGACAACAGTAGAGAGTAGTATGTAGAGAGACAGCAGTAGAGAGTAGTATGTAGAGACAACAGTAGAGAGTAGTATGTTGAGACAACAGTAGAGAGTAGTATGTAGAGAGACAGCAGTAGAGAGTAGTATGTTGAGACAACAGTAGAGAGTAGTATGTAGAGAGACAGCAGTAGAGAGTAGTATGTAGAGAGACAACAGTAGAGAGTAGTATGTAGAGACAACAGTAGAGAGTATTATGTAGAGAGACAGCAGTAGAGAGTAGTATGTAGAGACAACAGTAGAGAGTAGTATGTAGAGAGACAGCAGTAGAGAGTAGTATTTAGAGAGACATCAGTAGAGAGTAGTATATAGAGAGACAGCAGTAGAGAGTAGTATGTAGAGAGATAGCAGTAGAGAGTAGTATGTAGAGAGACAGTAGTAGAGAGTAGTGTGTAGAGAGACAGCAGTAGAGTAGTATGTAGAGAGACAGCAGTAGAGAGTAGTATGTAGAGACAACAGTAGAGAGTAGTATGTAGAGAGACAACAGTAGAGAGTAGTATGTAGAGAGACAACAGTAGAGAGTAGTATGTAGAGAGACAACAGTAGAGAGTAATATGTAGAGAGACAACAGTAGAGAGTAGTATGTAGAGAGACAACAGTAGAGAGTAGTATGTAGAGAGACAACAGTAGAGAGTAATATGTAGAGAGACAACAGTAGAGAGTAGTATGTAGAGAGACAACAGTAGAGAGTATGTAGAGAGACAGAGAGAGTAGTATGTAGAGAGACAACAGTAGAGAGAGTATGTAGAGAGACAACAGTAGAGAGTAGTATGTAGAGAGACAACAGTAGAGAGTAGTATGTAGAGAGACAACAGTAGAGAGTAGTATGTAGAGAGACAGCAGTAGAGAGTAGTATGTTGAGACAACAGTAGAGAGTAGTATGTAGAGAGACAGCAGTAGAGAGTAGTATGTAGAGAGACAACAGTAGAGAGTAGTATGTTGAGACAACAGTAGAGAGTAGTATGTAGAGAGACAACAGTAGAGAGTAGTATGTAGAGAGACAGCAGTAGAGAGTAGTATGTAGAGACAACAGTAGAGAGTAGTATGTAGAGAGACAGCAGTAGAGAGTAGTATTTAGAGAGACATCAGTAGAGAGTAGTATATAGAGAGACAGCAGTAGAGAGTACTATGTAGAGAGATAGCAGTAGAGAGTAGTATGTTGAGACAACAGTAGAGAGTAGTATGTAGAGAGACAACAGTAGAGAGTAGTATGTAGAGAGACAGCAGTAGAGAGTAGTATGTAGAGAGACAGCAGTAGAGACAGCAGTAGAGAGTAGTATGTAGAGACAACAGTAGAGAGTAGTATGTAGAGAGACAGCAGTAGAGAGTAGTATGTAGAGAGACAGCAGTAGAGAGTAGTAGAGAGACAGCAGTAGAGAGTAGTATGTAGAGAGACAGCAGTAGAGAGTAGTATGTAGAGACAACAGTAGAGAGTAGTATGTAGAGAGACAGCAGTAGAGAGTAGTATGTAGAGAGACAACAGTAGAGAGTAGTATGTAGAGAGACAACAGTAGAGAGTAGTATGTAGAGAGACAGCAGTAGAGAGTAGTATGTAGAGAGACAACAGTAGAGAGTAGTATGTAGAGAGACAGCAGTAGAGAGTAGTATGTAGAGAGACAACAGTAGAGAGTAGTATGTTGAGACAACAGTAGAGAGTAGTATGTAGAGAGACAGCAGTAGAGAGTAGTATGTTGAGACAACAGTAGAGAGTAGTATGTAGAGACAACAGTAGAGAGTAGTATGTAGAGACAGCAGTAGAGAGTAGTATTTAGAGACACAGCAGTAGAGAGTAGTATATAGAGAGACAGCAGTAGAGAGTAGTATGTAGAGACAGCAGAGAGAGTAGTGTAGAGAGACAGCAGTAGAGAGTAGTATGTAGAGAGACAGCAGTAGAGAGTAGTATGTAGAGACAGCAGCAGAGAGTAGTATATAGGGAGACAGCAGTAGAGAGTAGTATGAGAGAGTAGTAGAGAGTAGTATGTAGAGAGACAGAGAGAGTAGTAGAGAGAGAGACAGTAGAGAGTAGTATGTAGAGAGACAGCAGTAGAGAGTAGTATGTAGAGAGACAGCAGTAGAGAGTATGTAGAGAGACAGCAGAGAGTAGTATGTAGAGAGACAGCAGTAGAGAGTAGTATGTAGAGACAACAGTAGAGAGAGTAGTATGTAGAGAGACAACAGTAGAGAGTAGTATGTAGAGAGAACAGTAGAGATGTAGAGAGACAACAGTAGAGAGTAGTATGTAGAGAGACAACAGTAGAGAGTAGTATGTAGAGAGACAACAGTAGAGAGTAATATGTAGAGAGACAACAGTAGAGAGTAGTATGTAGAGAGACAACAGTAGAGAGTAGTATGTAGAGAGACAACAGTAGAGAGTAGTATGTAGAGAGACAACAGTAGAGAGTAGTATGTAGAGACAACAGTAGAGAGTAGTATGTAGAGAGACAACAGTAGAGAGTAGTATGTAGAGAGACAACAGTAGAGAGTAGTATGTAGAGAGACAACAGTAGAGAGTAGTATGTAGAGAGACAACAGTAGAGAGTAGTATGTAGAGAGACAACAGTAGAGAGTAGTATGTAGAGAGACAACAGTAGAGAGTAGTATGTTGAGACAACAGTAGAGAGTAGTATGTAGAGAGACAACAGTAGAGAGTAGTATGTAGAGAGACAACAGAGAGTAGCATGTAGAGACAACAGTAGAGAGTAGTATGTAGAGAGACAACAGTAGAGAGTAGTATGTAGAGACAGCAGCAGAGAGTAGTATTTAGAGAGACAACAGTAGAGAGTAGTATGTAGAGAGACAGCAGAGAGTAGTATTTAGAGAGACAACAGTAGAGAGTAGTATGTAGAGACAACAGTAGAGAGTAGTATGTAGAGAGATAGCAGTAGAGAGTAGTATGTTGAGAGAACAGTAGAGAGTAGTATGTAGAGAGACAGTAGAGAGTAGAATGTAGAGAGACAGCAGTAGAGAGTAGTATGTAGAGACAACAGCAGAGAGTAGTATATAGAGAGACAGCAGTAGAGAGTAGTATATAGAGAGAGCAGCAGAGAGAGTATGTGTAGAGAGAGCAGAGAGAGTAGTAGTAGAGAGCAGTAGAGTAGTATGTAGAGAGACAGCAGTAGAGAGTAGTATGTAGAGAGAGACAACAGTAGAGAGTAGTATGTAGAGAGAACAGTAGAGAGTAGTATGTAGAGAAACAGTAGAGAGTAGTATGTAGAGAGACAACAGTAGAGAGTAGTATGTAGAGAGACAACAGTAGAGAGTAGTATGTAGAGACAACAGTAGAGAGTAGTATGTAGAGAGACAGCAGTAGAGAGTAGTATGTAGAGAGACAGCAGTAGAGAGTAGTATGTAGAGAGACAACAGTAGAGAGTAGTATGTTGAGACAACAGTAGAGAGTAGTATGTAGAGAGACAGCAGTAGAGAGTAGTATGTTGAGACAACAGTAGAGAGTAGTATGTAGAGACAACAGTAGAGAGTAGTATGTAGAGAGACAGCAGTAGAGAGTAGTATTTAGAGAGACATCAGTAGAGAGTAGTATATAGAGAGACAGCAGTAGAGAGTACTATGTAGAGAGATAGCAGTAGAGAGTAGTGTGTAGAGAGACAGCAGTAGAGTAGTATGTAGAGAGACAGCAGTAGAGAGTAGTATGTAGAGAGACAGCAGTAGAGAGTAGTATGTAGGGAGACAGCAGTAGAGAGTAGTATTTAGAAAGACATCAGTAGAGAGTAGTATATAGAGAGACAACAGTAGAGAGTAGTATGTAGAGAGACAGCAGTAGAGAGTAGTATGTAGAGAGACAGCAGTAGAGAGTAGTATTTAGAGAGACAGCAGTAGAGAGTAGTATGTAGAGAGACAGCAGAGACAGCAGTAGAGAGTAGTATGTAGAGAGACAGCAGAGACAGCAGTAGAGAGTAGTATGTAGAGAGACAGCAGAGACAGCAGTAGAGAGTAGTATGGAGATAGACTACAGTCTCTGTACTACATTTACCAAGATAATTTAGAATAATTATCTTACCTCGATGCGACAGGTTGATTGGCGGCTAACCAAATGCCAGATGAACATCTTCCCCCAAAGTTTTCTTTTTTTAAATTACATGTGTAGCCGGGTGGTGAATTTGAACACCATCACATTTATTTCTGGTTTGTTTCAGTATGTATTTTCCGTTCTAAAAATGAAAGAAATGTGCATATGTTTGTTTGTTTGCTGGCAGAAGATACATTTTTTGTTAGTTATTCCAGCCACTAGGTGGCGGTGTCACACGCCAAGAGTTGCGCGGTGCCTCTTGGTCACTCTCTTTTTCCTTTCGGGCCGATCAGGGAAGCAGCACGGTGGAGAATCCTGAGTACATTGTGTGAAATAAAAGGGTAAATTTTGCATAACTGGTCCAAAAACATGTTTGTACAAAAGGTTATAATGATATCCGTGTTCATCTTTTAACTAGATGATATTTTATAGATGAGATTGACTTTGGATGGATGTCGATGGATTTTATGTGTTGTGGCCGACGCCAGTGTTTCCATGTGTTAGCAAGGTATTGTTAACATGCATAAAGCCTCATGCTAGTTTATATGGTTATTGGTAAAGTACAACAACTGTTTGTGTTTTTATTGTATTTAGACATCAGTGTGACAAGTGTGTGACGCCAGCGATCCCTGGTGAAGCCCGTTTTTCAGAGTCTGTGTTCTGTGAAATGTAAGTGCTTTCTAAGTCAAACTGTACATTTAAGAATCAACTAGAGTTTATTGTGATGGTATATTCATAAGTGGAAACAAAGTGGAAGTTGGTCAAGACCACACCTCTCTCTCCTCCTCAATAGCTACAGACACAGAAATGGTACATCCTAAGGAAAGCTCATTGTCGGACTGGCTCTAATGGCTGTAATTCTGCACCAAGGCTCAATTTCGGGAAAGACACTTCAGATACAGTATTAGGGGACCACTAAGGTCTATATAAAAGAGACTTCAGATACAGTATTAGGGGACCACTAAGGTCTATATAAAAGAGACTTCAGATACAGTATTAGGGGACCACTAAGGTCTATATAAAAGAGACTTCAGATGCAGAGAAGGAAGACTGGCGTTGCTCACGGTTTGGAATGAAAGGGAGAAAACAGGACGGAGTAACACGGCAGATATCGCTCATACATTTTTTTATTATTTTTTTTCCGGACAAAGTATTTAAGGCGGCAGGCGTGTGTTGCTTAGGCGGCCGCCTTTAGCTGCAAAGTGCTGCGGGAAACCCTGAGTGCGAGTAGCTTAAATTCCTCTTTTCCCACAGTCGAGGTCCGTTTGAATCTTCCTGAAGATAGTTTTTTAGGTTTTTTTGCAAATTTTTAGACATTATAATCTCAGAGAATATCCAACTTTTGTTAAAGGGCTACGCCACCGTTGTTGAAATAGGGCTCATTGTCTTTTTCCAAGTTTTGTCTCCTTTTTCCATCATCATTTAAATATTTTCCAGGTCCAAGGCTGTTGTTTAGTAAATCTTTCTCTGACATCGCTGTATTCTTCCTCTTTATAGACACTTTTTTTTTTCTACAACAATTATTCCCGCTGGTTAGGGGTACATGGCTTAAGGATATACCACCGCTTGTTGAAATAGGGCTCATCACGGTCTCCCCTAGCTGTAGATAGGTGGGGTCTCCTCTAGCTGTAGATAGGTGGGGTCTCCCCTAGCTGTAGATAGGTGGGGTCTCCTCTAGCTGTAGATAGGTGGGGTCTCCCCAGCTGTAGATAGGTGGGGTCTCCTCTAGCTGTAGATAGGTGGGGTCTCCCCTAGCTGTAAATAGGTGGGGTCTCCCCCTAGCTGTAGATAGGTGGGGTCTCCTCTAGCTGTAGATAGGTGGGGTCTCCCTAGCTGTAAATAGGTGGGGTCCCTCTAGCTGTAGATAGGTGGGGTCTCCTCTAGCTGTAGATAGGTGGGGTCTCCCCCAGCTGTAGATAGGTGGGGTCTCCTCTAGCTGTAGATAGGTGGGGTCTCCTCTAGCTGTAGATAGGTGGGGTCTCCCCTAGCTGTAGATAGGTGGGGTCTCCTCTAGCTGTAGATAGGTGGGGTCTCCTCTAGCTGTAGATAGGTGGGGTCTCCTCTAGCTGTAGATAGGTGGGGTCTCCTCTAGCTGTAGATAGGTGGGGTCTCCTCTAGCTGTAAATAGGTGGGCCAATGCATTTTTTGTGCATGCATCGCTTTAGTCCGGTGCAACACCGCAGCGCCCGCCGCTAGTTAGCTTTAGCGTGGTGAATGTAATCCTATGTTGCCGGTTAGCATGTTGTGAGTAAAAGTGAGCCGACAAAAAGACAAAAAAAAACTTAATTTCTTGCACTGAGACAAAAAAAAATCGTTGGCCCACCTCTCTACAGCCAGGGGAGAACGTGATAAGAATTATTTCAACAATCGGTGGCGTATCCTTTAAATCTGTGAGGTTTTGTCTTCCAAATGTACCACTTTTCTTCTGTGATTCTATTTTACTATATGTCAAATATGCATGCCTGTTTTCACTGTTATTTTGTGTGCTTTTTACTTTATTTCCTCTTTCTTCAAGCCGTGGCTGGTTTTGAATCCTCCGTAGCGACCTCTCCGTGGTGTCTCTGAGCCTTTACTCGTCAGAGTGTCGGGGTCTCAGCGGGGGCCTCTGGGGAAACGCTGCTGTGTGACAGAGAGCCTGACAGATCCATCTATGTGAGAATGTAGAATAACACAACCTGCACGGACGGAGTCATCACACGCTCCATAGGAAACGGGATCACTATGTCGCGGCAGGAATGTAGATAAGGAGGTTATGTGCGAGGACCAATTTATTTTTCCGCAGGGCGGGAAGACCTCGGAGACACATTTCACATGACAGCAGAAGTCTCAATAATGAAAATCTTCTCAAACTGCATTTATATCCGGAGACACTCGGGGGGCCTGAGGAGGCAACATGTGGGATGATGTGTAGGCCAAGGGATAATGATGCTTCAGACTCTTTTGCATTTGCACTTTTGTGTTTACGCCTCAGAGTCGGAGCACATCTCGTTTGTCACATTTCACGCTGCAGAGCAGACTGTAGGCGTCGGTGCACGCAACAAACAGTTTTCACTATCGGAAAACAGACACGCTGCTGTGAAATAACAGCTGTGTGGACGAGAACACGCAGAAAAGGCTGATGGGAGAAGATCCTATTATACTTGACAATTTAATACATATATGTTCTGCCAAGGGGATAGGTTTTAATGGCGCTGCACCACAGTGGCTGACCATCAGCCACATATCCATCTCTGAAACGCTGCGACAGTGTTGACATGAGGTGTTAACATATATAGCAAAACAAATATTGTTAACACTTTATAATAACCCTCATTAATAGATGGTAAACTTATAGTTAATTAACCTTTAGTTTATTGTCATTTAACTGTCAGCAAACAGTCATTTTACTGTTAACAAACAATTATAATTAAAATGAATGTTTACTAATTATTAGTAGAGCTGTTAAAGGAGAATTCCGGTCGATTTCAACCCGTAGCTCTGTTGTTTGTAAATCAGGACTACTGTCAGTAGCGAAAAAAAGAAAACAAACGGTGCCGCCTACACCGAGTTATCCTCCTGCTAGATTTTTGCACCCAACAGTCTTAAACAAGGCTTAAACAGGGCAAGTTTTAAACATGTTTTTAGCCTCTAAACGTGTTCGAAATGCCACTACTAGTGCTTAGCCATGTGCAGTTATTCCTTACGAGGGAACACAGCGATTTTGACGGCAGTAGATGTGACAGAAAGGCATAAAAGTTGTGTTAATCCTTACCTCTGTTTATGTACTGCTTTCCGGTCAAGTCCTCAACAATCGAAAGGCCGATCTCATACAATCCAATAATCCAAAATGTATTTTTTCCACAAAAAAACGATTTGCCGAGGTCCTGTCCATAGTAATGAGCATGTATCAACAGGCTGTAACCTGACACCGCAGTGAAGCGGAGCTGCTGACCTACAGTTCAAAAGTTCAGGAGCTCATTTGCATAGGTAACCTAGCAACGGCGGAGCCTGCCTGTCGGCAGAAGCAGGGAGGAGCTCACAGAGCTGGCAGACGGAGCTTGGAGTTAGATCAGGACTAATATGAGAAAATGCTTCGAGTTTGTGCCTTTCCAAATTGTGGCAACCAAATGAAGAGATATTTGAGCTTTCACCGTCTACAACCTCCGCAGCCGGGAGATTTTACCGTTATGGCTGGTTGCACTTCAGCTCCTTTGATAACATTAGCTACATGAGAGATTACCGTGTTTGCAGCGAACATCGACTTCACCAAAAAGAGCGTCAAGTCCCGGTATCTGAAGGAAAATGCCATTCCTAAAGCGAAAAGACCAGCTGCAGACAAATTGGAGGTAACGTCTTTATGATTTATACTTTCCTAGGCTATTGTCATTCTCACTTTTTTTTCTGTGAAGAAATGTTTCACGGTGTTGGTGAATTCTTGAAAAAAAAAAAAAAACACTAAATGTTGTAACTCCGTTACTGAGACCCGTGTATGATATTACCGACATGTAATTAGTAATGATTTATATTACTGCGTTACAGCAAAAATGTATATATTACTGTAATTGCCTTACACCCAACACTGATTATGATAGATGCATCCTCAATGTTACTGTTTTGGCCATTGAGTCTGACTACAATGCTCTCTCCTTCTTACTTATTTAGGGGACACCATCCAGTGACATAGAGACAGAATTAGCTGCAGTGCCACAGTCAACTCCCAAGAAGGCGTCCAGCTGGTCTTTCAAGTCCACAGAAGAAAAAAGCCCTTACCCCGTCATGGACTGAGAAGAAGGCGACTGCTTTGTAACATAGCCCCAGTTCCTCTGCTGGATAAGAGTGAACTGGTTGCTCAAGCCAGGTCACATTATAAGAGCATGTTCTAGGCCTAGGAAAAGAGTACTGAACTATTTTTTCTTTGTACACTTCAGACTATGCTGCAGCATGATTATGTATAAAACATAATCTTTACATACTTTACATTAATTGTGTCTAGATTGTGATATTGTTATTTTTTTTTTTGAAGTAAAGACACAAAAAGCACAAATGTAATGTGTATTGTTATATTATAAAACCACTATAACAGACAAGTGCAGTATAGAACTGTACAATGTACTTATTCTTACAATTTATTTATTCTTACAATTTACTTATTCAACTTTACTTGTACAATATACATATTCTTACGTTTTCCTAATATAACTGTGCAATTGGTTTGTTTATTCCTAGTAATGGCCATACCAAGTATTACTAGAAATTATAGTTTTTGACTCAGAAAATGTCCTCTGCCTCTTTTGAATCCTGTGTAACTTCCAGTTGGGAGGGGTACTCTTGTCTGATTGCTGCTATAACACTGGTAGGCAATGTTCTTCTGGTGCCCCGCCAAGGCACTCTCCTCTCAGAACCCACTCCAGAATCATCCGGTGGCCACGAGTCTGCATTGGCTGGGAGGGGGGAGGGAGAGCTTTGGTTATTTCGCTAAAGAAGTGAGGCATTTATTTATAATAAATAAGGGCTTTTCATCATACTCAAAGACACTTTATAGTAAAAACCAGCACATATATCACATTAAAAACAGATAAGCAATAAAACCAACACATACAACAAGCATATTTAGAAGCAATTAAAAAACAATAAAAAACAGTAACTATCTGGTGAGAAATGTAAGATTATTGTATGTGGAAAGCTAATCTGAAGAGGTGTGTTTTGATTAGTGTTTTGAATGTGTATTTACAACTAAAACAAATGTACCTAAGCTAGACAGAGTCACAAAAGCCTGTTGTACTCACTCATTAGACAGCTGGCCATCAGGTCTGTCCGGTTAGATCATCCTTATAGATCAGATGGGAAACCTCTGTATGGGCGAAACAATGTCCGTTGACCCGTCCAGACCAGGCTGGATCCTTACAGCACAGGCTTTCTTCCTCGGTGGTCATTGCGATACAGTATCCACACGAGCACCACCATGTACCCGCATCAAGTGCAACCAGCCATAACGGTAAAATCTCCCGGCTCGCGGAGGTTGTAGACGGTGAAAGCTCAAGCTCAAATATCTCTTCATTTGGTTGCCGCAATTTGGAAAGGCACAAACTCGAAGCATTTTCTCATATTAGTCCTGATCTAACTCCAAGCTCCGCCTGCCAGCTCTGTGAGCTCCTCCTGCTTCTGCCGACAGGCAGGCTCCGCCGTTAGGGTTACCTATGCAAATGAGCTCCTGCACTCTTGAACTGCAGGTCAGCTCTGCTTCACTCGCGGTGTCAGGTTACAGCCTGTTGATACATGCTCATTACTATGGACAGGACCTCGGCAAATCGTTTTTTTGTGGAAAAAATACATTTTGGATTATTGGATTGTATGAGATCGGCACTCGATTGTTGAGGACTTGACCGGAAAGCAGTACATGAACAGAGGTAAGGATTAACACAACTTTTATGCCTTTCTGTCACATCTACTGCCGTCAAATTCGCTTTGTTCCCTCGTAAGGAATAACTGCACATGGCTAAGCACTAGTAGTGGCATTTCGAACACGTTTAGAGGCTAAAACATGTTTAAAACTTGCCCTGTTTAAGCCTTGTTTAAGACTGTTGGGTGCAAAATCTAGCAGGAGGATAACTCGGTGTAGGCAGCACCGTTTGTTTTCGTTTTTCTCGCTACTGACAGTAGTCCTGATTTACAAACAACAGAGCTACGGGTTGAAATCGACCGGAATTCTCCTTTAATTAAATTATTTTGTTACACATTGTATCCCTCATATACTATATTAGGTATCTGGTAATGATTGTTGTAATGTAAACCTTTAAAAAGTTAAGAAGTTTTCTTAAAGGTTAAAAAACATTTTGAAAATTTTTTTAATCATTACCAAATACCTAATCAGTCTCTCTCCGGAAAAACGTGATTTTTTTTCAAATCGACGCACTTTCGCTGCATAAATTGCCGATTCCAGCGCAAAAAATATGCGCGGCTTGCATGAGTTCATAATCCCGCGTTTTCGATTTTGCAAAAAGTCACACATATCTTAGCAGAAAGTTTAAAATGTTATGTTTACTGCATTTTTCTGGAAGGACTGTCTAATATAGTATTAGGGATGTAATGTGTGTACAATAAACTGTTAATTTACAGAACTACTAATAATTAGTAAACATTTTTAATTATAATGTCATTGGTTGTTAACAGTAAAATGACTTGCTTGTTTGCTGACAGTTAAATGACAATAAACTAAAGATGATTTTAAAGTGTTCCTAAATATAGTAGTGTGGATGTAGGCTCAGTCACGAGAGTTGTTGCCGTGCAGTTATAAGCTCACGTTATGCAGAGAGAAACAGCCTCGCGTTGAGACTCTGAGCTTCCCTGTCCCGTCTGTTCCGACCACGTTATGTTTCGTGTCTCCTCACGAGTTTTTTTTTCCTCTCACACCAGTTTTCAAACCAAAACTGGGGCAGCAGTGTTCAAATGTCTGTTTTCAAGGGCTCTTCTTTAGCCACGACACCAAAAACAGAAAGGCAATAAAAATGTTAGAAAAAATGTTGTTGAAAAAGCCACAAAAAGTAAGAGCAGGGATTTATTGAGCTTGGACCTGATGAGGGAGTGGAACAAGTTATTGAAAGGTCTGGAACACTGCCCCCACAGAGCCACATAATTGTCCTCCGCACCAAAAACACATGGCACTAGATAAGTATAGACATTGGGTACTATTTGGTGGGGCATATGTAGGTGTAAAGTGTATAAAGGCATATACAGATAAGTGTATGTATTTTATATGCAAACACACTGTATGTGTATGCATG
>NC_041350.1:3286943-3299720 GCF_004354835.1 Perca flavescens | reverse complement strand
GTAGAGAGACAGCAGGAGAGAGTACAACAGTAGAGAGAAGGTAGAGCAGTAGAGAGTAGTATGTAGAGAGACAGCAGAGAGTAGTATGTAGAGAGAACAGAGAGAGTATGTAGAGAGACAACAGTAGAGAGTAGTATGTAGAGACAAAAGTAGAGAGTAGTATGTAGAGAGACAGCAGTAGAGAGTAGTATGTAGAGAGACAACAGTAGAGAGTAGTATGTAGAGAGACAGCAGTAGAGAGTATGTAGAGAGACAACAGTAGAGAGTAGTATGTAGAGAGACAGCAGTAGAGAGTAGTATGTAGAGAGACAACAGTAGAGAGCATGTAGAGAGACAACAGCAGAGTAGTATGTAGAGAGACAACAGTAGAGAGTAGTATGTAGAGAGACAACAGTAGAGAGTAGTATGTAGAGAGACAGCAGAGAGTAGTATGTAGAGACACAACAGCAGAGAGTAGTATGTAGAGAGACACAGTAGAGAGTAGTATGTAGAGAGACAACAGTAGAGAGTAGTATGTAGAGAGACAGCAGAGAGAGAGTAGTATGTAGAGACAACAGTAGAGAGTATGTAGAGAGACAACAGTAGAGAGTAGTATGTAGAGAGACAGCAGAGAGACAACAGAGAGAGTAGTATGTAGAGAGACAACAGTAGAGAGTAGTATGTAGAGAGACAACAGTAGAGAGTAGTATGTAGAGAGACAGCAGTAGAGAGTAGTATGTAGAGAGACAGTAGAGAGTAGTAGTAGAGTATGTAGTAGTGTAGAGAGACAGCAGTAGAGAGTAGTATGTAGAGAGACAGCAGTAGAGAGTAGTATGTAGAGAGAAAAGCAGAGAGAGTAGAAACAACAGTAGAGACAGTATGTAGAGAGAGAGTAGAGATGTAGAGAGACAGCAGTAGAGAGTAGTATGTAGAGAGACAGCAGTAGAGAGTAGTATGTAGAGAGACAGATAGTAGTATGAGAGACAGCAGTAGAGAGTAGTATGTAGAGAGACAACAGCAGAGTAGTATGTAGAGAGACAACAGTAGAGAGTAGTATGTAGAGAGACAGCAGAGAGTAGTATGTAGAGAGACAGCAGTAGAGAGAGTCTGTAGAGTAGAGAGAGTATGTAGAGAGAGGCAGTAGAGAGAGTAGTAGAGTAGTATGAGAGAGAAACAGTAGAGAGTAGTATGTAGAGAGACAACAGTAGAGAGTAGTATGTAGAGAGACAACAGTAGAGAGTAGAATGTAGAGAGACAGCAGTAGAGAGTAGTATGTAGAGAGACAACAGTAGAGAGTAGTATGTAGAGAGACAGCAGTAGAGAGTAGTATGTAGAGAGACAACAGTAGAGAGTAGTATGTAGAGAGACAGCAGTAGAGAGTAGTATGTAGAGAGACAACAGTAGAGAGTAGTATGTAGAGACAACAGTAGAGAGTATGTAGAGAGACAATAGAGAGTAGTATGTAGAGAGACAACAGTAGAGAGTAGTATGTAGAGAGACAACAGTAGAGAGTAGTATGTAGAGAGACAACAGTAGAGAGTAGTATGTAGAGAGACAACAGTAGAGAGTAGTATGTAGAGACACAACAGTAGAGAGTAGTATGTAGAGAGACAACAGTAGAGACAGTAGTAGAGAGTAGTAGAGAGTAGAGTAGACAGACAGTAGAGAGTAGTATGTAGAGAGACAACAGTAGAGAGTAGTATGTAGAGAGACAACAGTAGAGAGTAGTATGTAGAGAGACAACAGTAGAGAGTAGTATGTTGAGACAACAGTAGAGAGTAGTATGTAGAGAGACAACAGTAGAGAGTATTATGTAGAGAGACAGCAGTAGAGAGTAGTATGTAGAGACAACAGTAGAGAGTAGTATGTAGAGAGACAGCAGTAGAGAGTAGTATGTAGAGACAACAGTAGAGAGTAGTATGTAGAGAGACAGCAGTAGAGAGTAGTATGTAGAGAGATAGCAGTAGAGAGTAGTATGTAGAGAGACAGCAGTAGAGAGTAGTATGTAGAGACAACAGTAGAGAGTAGTAGTAGAGAGACAACAGTAGAGAGTAGTATGTAGAGAGTAGAGAGTAGTATGTAGAGAGACAGCAGCAGAGAGTAGTATGTAGAGAGACAACAGCAGAGAGTAGTATGTAGAGAGACAGCAGTAGAGAGTAGTATGTAGAGAGACAGCAGTAGAGAGTAGTATGTAGAGAGACAGCAGTAGAGAGTAGTATGTAGAGAGACAGCAGTAGAGAGTAGCATGTAGAGAGACAGCAGTAGAGAGTAGTATGTAGAGAGACAACAGTAGAGAGTAGTATGTAGAGAGACAACAGTAGAGAGTAGTATGTAGAGAGACAACAGTAGAGAGTAGTATGTAGAGAGACAAGTAGAGAGAGATGTAGAGAGACAGCAGTAGAGAGTAGTATGTAGAGAGACAACAGAGAGTAGTATGTAGAGAGACAACAGTAGAGAGTAGTATGTAGAGAGACAACAGTAGAGAGTAGCAGAGATGTAGAGAGACAGCAGTAGAGAGTAGTATGTAGAGAGACAGCAGTAGAGAGTAGTATGAGAGACAACAGTAGAGAGTAGTATGTAGAGAGACAAACAGTAGAGTAGTATGTAGAGACAGACAGAGAGTAGAGACAGCAGTAGAGAGTAGTATGAGAGACAGCAGTAGAGAGTAGTATGTAGAGAGACACAGCAGTAGAGACAGTAGAGAGACAACAGTAGAGAGTATGTAGAGAGACAGTAGAGAGTAGTATGTAGAGAGACAACAGAGAGTAGTATGTAGAGAGACAACAGTAGAGAGTAGTATGTAGAGAGACAACAGTAGAGAGTAGTATGTAGAGACAACAGTAGAGAGTAGTATGTAGAGAGACAGCAGTAGAGAGTAGTATGTAGAGAGACAGCAGTAGAGAGTAGTATGTAGAGAGACAGCAGTAGAGAGTAGTATGTAGAGAGACAGCAGTAGAGAGTAGTATGTAGAGAGACAGCAGTAGAGAGTAGTATGTAGAGAGACAGCAGTAGAGAGTAGTATGTAGAGAGACAACAGTAGAGAGTAGTATGTAGAGAGACAGCAGTAGAGAGTAGTATGTAGAGAGACAACAGTAGAGAGTAGTATGTAGAGACAACAGAGAGAGTAACATGTAGAGAGACAGTAGAGAGAGTAGTATGTAGAGACAGCAGTAGAGAGTAGTATGTAGAGAGACAACAGTAGAGAGTAGTACAGTAGAGAGACAGCAGTAGAGAGTAGTATGTAGAGAGACAACAGAGTAGTATGTAGAGAGACAACAGAGAGTAGTATGTAGAGAGACAACAGTAGAGAGTAGTATGTAGAGAGACAACAGTAGAGAGTATGTAGAGAGACAACAGTAGAGAGTAGTATGTAGAGAGACAGCAGTAGAGAGTAGTATGTAGAGAGACAGCAGTAGAGAGAGAGTAGTATGTAGAGAGACAACAGTAGAGAGTAGTATGTAGAGAGACAACAGAGAGAGTATGTAGAGAGACAGCAGTAGAGAGTAGAGTATGTAGAGAGAACAGTAGAGAGTAGTATGTAGAGAGACAGCAGTAGAGAGTAGTATGTAGAGAGACAACAGTAGAGAGTAGTATGAGAGACAACAGTAGAGAGTAGTATGTAGAGAGACAACAGTAGAGAGTAGTATGTAGAGAGACAGCAGTAGAGAGTAGTAGTACAACAGTAGAGTAGAGACAACAGTAGAGAGTAGTATGTAGAGAGACAGCAGTAGAGAGTAGTATGTAGAGAGACAACAGTAGAGAGAGTAGTATGTAGAGAGACAGCAGTAGAGAGTAGTATGTAGAGAGACAGCAGTAGAGAGTAGTATGTAGAGAGACAGCAGTAGAGAGTAGTATGTAGAGAGACAACAGTAGAGAGTAGCATGTATAGAGACAACAGTAGAGAGTAGTAGTAGAGAGACAACAGTAGAGAGTAGTATGTAGAGAGACAACAGTAGAGAGTAGAGAGTAGTAGAGAGTATGTAGAGACAGCAGTAGAGAGTAGTATGTAGAGAGACAACAGTAGAGAGTAGTATGTAGAGACAGACAGTAGAGAGTAGTATGTAGAGAGACAACAGTAGAGAGTAGTATGTAGAGAGACAGCAGTAGAGAGTAGTATGTAGAGAGACAGCAGTAGAGAGTAGTATAGAGAGACAGCAGAGAGAGTATGTAGAGACAGCAGAGTAGAGTAGAGACAACAGTAGAGAGTAGTAGAGAGACAGCAGTAGAGAGTAGTATGAGAGACAACAGTAGAGAGTAGTATGTAGAGAGACAACAGTAGAGAGTAGTATGTAGAGAGACAGCAGTAGAGAGTAGTATGTAGAGACAACAGTAGAGTAGTATGTAGAGAGAACAGTAGAGAGTAGTATTAGAGAGTAGTAGAGACAGCAGTAGAGAGTAGTATGTAGAGACAGCAGTAGAGAGTAGTATGTTAGAGAGACAGAGAGTATGTAGAGAACAGTAGAGAGTAGTATGTAGAGAGACAACAGTAGAGAGTAGTATGTAGAGAGACAGCAGTAGAGAGTAGTATGTAGAGACAACAGTAGAGAGTAGTATGTAGAGAGACAACAGTAGAGAGTAGTATGTAGAGAGACAGCAGTAGAGAGTAGTATAGAGTAGAGACACAGTAGTAGAGTAGTATGTAGAGACAACACAGAGAGTAGTAGAGAGACAACAGTAGAGAGTAGTATGTAGAGAGACACAGTAGAGAGTAGTATGTAGAGAGACAGCAGTAGAGAGTAGTATGTAGAGAGACAGACAGCAGAGAGTAGTATGTAGACAAGAGAGACAGCAGTAGAGAGTAGTATAGAGAGACAGCAGTAGTAGAGAGACAGCAGTAGAGAGTAGTAGAGACAGCAGTAGAGTAGTATGTAGAGAGACAGCAGTAGAGAGTAGTATGTAGAGAGACAGCAGAGAGTAGTATGTAGAAAGACATCAGTAGACAGAGTAGTATATAGAGAGACAACAGTAGAGAGTAGTATGTAGAGAGACAGCAGTAGAGAGTAGTATGTAGAGAGACAGCAGTAGAGAGTAGTATTTAGAGAGACAGCAGTAGAGAGAGTATGTAGAGAGACAGCAGAGACAGCAGTAGAGAGTAGTATGTAGAGAGACAGCAGAGACAGCAGTAGAGAGTAGTATGTAGAGAGACAGCAGAGACAGCAGTAGAGAGTAGTATGGAGATAGACTACAGTCTCTGTACTACATTTACCAAGATAATTTAGAATAATTATCTTACCTCGATGCGACAGGTTGATTGGCGGCTAACCAAATGCCAGATGAACATCTTCCCCAAAGTTTCTTTTTTTTTAAATTACATGTGTAGCCGGGTGGTGAATTTGAACACCATCACATTTATTTCTGGTTTGTTTCAGTATGTATTTTCCGTTCTAAAAATGAAAGAAATGTGCATATGTTTGTTTGTTTGCTGGCAGAAGATACATTTTTTGTTAGTTATTCCAGCCACTAGGTGGCGGTGTCACACGCCAAGAGTTGCGCGGTGCCTCTTGGTCACTCTCTTTTTCCTTTCGGGCCGATCAGGGAAGCAGCACGGTGGAGAATCCTGAGTACATTGTGTGAAATAAAAGGGTAAATTTTGCATAACTGGTCCAAAAAACATGTTTGTACAAAAGGTTATAATGATATCCGTGTTCATCTTTTAACTAGATGATATTTTATAGATGAGATTGACTTTGGATGGATGTCGATGGATTTTATGTGTTGTGGCCGACGCCAGTGTTTCCATGTGTTAGCAAGGTATTGTTAACATGCATAAAGCCTCATGCTAGTTTATATGGTTATTGGTAAAGTACAACAACTGTTTGTGTTTTTATTGTATTTAGACATCAGTGTGACAAGTGTGTGACGCCAGCGATCCCTGGTGAAGCCCGTTTTCAGAGTCTGTGTTCTGTGAAATGTAAGTGCTTTCTAAGTCAAACTGTACATTTAAGAATCAACTAGAGTTTATTGTGATGGTATATTCATAAGTGGAAACAAAGTGGAAGTTGGTCAAGACCACACCCCCCCCTCCTCCTCCTCAATAGCTACAGACACAGAAATGGTACATCCTAAGGAAAGCTCATTGTCGGACTGGCTCTAATGGCTGTAATTCTGCACCAAGGCTCAATTTCGGGAAAGACACTTCAGATACAGTATTAGGGGACCACTAAGGTCTATATAAAAGAGACTTCAGATACAGTATTAGGGGACCACTAAGGTCTATATAAAAGAGACTTCAGATACAGTATTAGGGGACCACTAAGGTCTATATAAAAGAGACTTCAGATGCAGAGAAGGAAGACTGGCGTTGCTCACGGTTTGGAATGAAAGGGAGAAAACAGGACGGAGTAACACGGCAGATATCGCTCATACATTTTTTTATTATTTTTTTTCCGGACAAAGTATTTAAGGCGGCAGGCGTGTGTTGCTTAGGCGGCCGCCTTAGCTGCAAAGTGCTGCGGGAAACCCTGAGTGCGAGTAGCTTAAATTCCTCTTTTCCCACAGTCGAGGTCCGTTTGAATCTTCCTGAAGATAGTTTTTTAGGTTTTTTTGCAAATTTTTAGACATTATAATCTCAGAGAATATCCAACTTTTGTTAAAGGGCTACGCCACCGTTGTTGAAATAGGGCTCATTGTCTTTTTCCAAGTTTTGTCTCCTTTTTCCATCATCATTTAAATATTTTCCAGGTCCAAGGCTGTTGTTTAGTAAATCTTTCTCTGACATCGCTGTATTCTTCCTCTTTATAGACACTTTTTTTTTCTACCAACAATTATTCCCGCTGGTTAGGGGGTACATGGCTTAAGGGGATATACCACCGTTTGTTGAAATAGGGCTCATCACGGTCTCCCCTAGCTGTAGATAGGTGGGGTCTCCTCTAGCTGTAGATAGGTGGGGTCTCCCCTAGCTGTAGATAGGTGGGGTCTCCTCTAGCTGTAGATAGGTGGGGTCTCCCCTAGCTGTAGATAGGTGGGGTCTCCTCTAGCTGTAGATAGGTGGGGTCTCCCCTAGCTGTAAATAGGTGGGGTCTCCCTAGCTGTAGATAGGTGGGGTCTCCTCTAGCTGTAGATAGGTGGGGTCTCCCCCAGCTGTAAATAGGTGGGGTCTCCTCTAGCTGTAGATAGGTGGGGTCTCCTCTAGCTGTAGATAGGTGGGGTCTCCCCTAGCTGTAGATAGGTGGGGTCTCCTCTAGCTGTAGATAGGTGGGGTCTCCTCTAGCTGTAGATAGGTGGGGTCTCCCCTAGCTGTAGATAGGTGGGGTCTCCTCTAGCTGTAGATAGGTGGGGTCTCCTCTAGCTGTAGATAGGTGGGGTCTCCTCTAGCTGTAGATAGGTGGGGTCTCCTCTAGCTGTAGATAGGTGGGGTCTCCTCTAGCTGTAAATAGGTGGGCCAATGCATTTTTTTGTGCATGCATCGTTTTAGTCCGGTGCAACACCGGCAGCGCCGCCGCTAGTTAGCTTTAGCGTAGTGAATGTAATCCTATGTTGCCGGTTAGCATGTTGTGAGTAAAAGTGAGCCGACAAAAGACAAAAAAAAACAACTTAATTTCTTGCACTGAGACAAAAAAATGCGTTGGCCCACCTCTCTACAGCCAGGGGAGAACGTGATAAGAATTATTTCAACAATCGGTGGCGTATCCCTTTAAATCTGTGAGGTTTTGTCTTCCAAATGTACCACTTTTCTTCTGTGATTCTATTTTACTATATGTCAAATATGCATGCCTGTTTTCACTGTTATTTTGTGTGCTTTTACTTTATTTCCTCTTTCTTCAAGCCGTGGCTGGTTTTGAATCCTCCCGTAGCGACCTCTCCGTGGTGTCTCTGAGCCTTTACTCGTCAGAGTGTGTCGGGGTCTCAGCGGGGGGCCTCTGGGGGAAACGCTGCTGTGTGACAGAGAGCCTGACAGATCCATCTATGTGAGAATGTAGAATAACACAACCTGCACGGACGGAGTCATCACACGCGCTCCATAGGAAACGGGATCACTATGTCGCGGCAGGAATGTAGATAAGGAGGTTATGTGCGAGGACCAATTTATTTTCCCCGGCAGGGCGGGAAGACCTCGGAGACACATTTCACATGACAGCAGAAGTCTCAATAATGAAAATCTTCTCAAACTGCATTTATATCCGGAGACACTCGGGGGGCCTGAGGAGGCAACATGTGGGATGATGTGTAGGCCGCGGGATAATGATGCTTCAGACTCTTTTGCATTTGCACTTTTGTGTTTACGCCTCAGAGTCGGAGCACATCTCGTTTGTCACATTTCACGCTGCAGAGCAGACTGTAGGCGTCGGTGCACGCAACAAACAGTTTTCACTATCGGAAAACAGACACGCTGCTGTGAAATAACAGCTGTGTGGACGAGAACACGCAGAAAAGGCTGATGGGAGAAGATCCTATTATACTTGACAATTTAATACATATATGTTCTGCCAAGGGGATAGGTTTTAATGGCGCTGCACCACAGTGGCTGACCATCAGCCACATATCCATCTCTGAAACGCTGCGACAGTGTTGACATGAGGTGTTAACATATATAGCAAAACAAATATTGTTAACACTTTATAATAACCCTCATTAATAGATGGTAAACTTATAGTTAATTAACCTTTAGTTTATTGTCATTTAACTGTCAGCAAACAGTCATTTTACTGTTAACAAACAATTATAATTAAAATGAATGTTTACTAATTATTAGTAGAGCTGTTAAAGGAGAATTCCGGTCGATTTCAACCCGTAGCTCTGTTGTTTGTAAATCAGGACTACTGTCAGTAGCGAGAAAAACGAAAACAAACGGTGCCGCCTACACCGAGTTATCCTCCTGCTAGATTTTGCACCCAACAGTCTTAAACAAGGCTTAAACAGGGCAAGTTTTAAACATGTTTTTAGCCTCTAAACGTGTTCGAAATGCCACTACTAGTGCTTAGCCATGTGCAGTTATTCCTTACGAGGGAACACAGCGATTTTGACGGCAGTAGATGTGACAGAAAGGCATAAAAGTTGTGTTAATCCTTACCTCTGTTTATGTACTGCTTTCCGGTCAAGTCCTCAACAATCGAGTGCCGATCTCATACAATCCAATAATCCAAAATGTATTTTTTCCACAAAAAAACGATTTGCCGAGGTCCTGTCCATAGTAATGAGCATGTATCAACAGGCTGTAACCTGACACCGCAGTGAAGCGGAGCTGCTGACCTACAGTTCAAAAGTTCAGGAGCTCATTTGCATAGGTAACCTAGCAACGGCGGAGCCTGCCTGTCGGCAGAAGCAGGGAGGAGCTCACAGAGCTGGCAGACGGAGCTTGGAGTTAGATCAGGACTAATATGAGAAAATGCTTCGAGTTTGTGCCTTTCCAAATTGTGGCAACCAAATGAAGAGATATTTGAGCTTGAGCTTTCACCGTCTACAACCTCCGCAGCCGGGAGATTTTACCGTTATGGCTGGTTGCACTTCAGCTCCCTTGATAACATTAGCTACATGAGAGAGATTACCGTGTTTGCAGCGAACATCGACTTCACCAAAAAGAGCGTCAAGTCCCGGTATCTGAAGGAAAATGCCATTCCTAAAGCGAAAAGACCAGCTGCAGACAAATTGGAGGTAACGTCTTTATGATTTATACTTTCCTAGGCTATTGTCATTCTCACTTTTTTTTCTGTGAAGAAATGTTTCACGGTGTTGGTGAATTCTTGAAAAAAAAAAAAAACTAAATGTTGTAACTCCCGTTACTGAGACCCGTGTATGATATTACCGACATGTAATTAGTAATGATTTATATTACTGCGTTACAGCAAAAATGTATATATTACTGTAATTGCCTTACACCCAACACTGATTATGATAGATGCATCCTCAATGTTACTGTTTTGGCCATTGAGTCTGACTACAATGCTCTCTCCTTCTTACTTATTTAGGGGACACCATCCAGTGACATAGAGACAGAATTAGCTGCAGTGCCACAGTCAACTCCCAAGAAGGCGTCCAGCTGGTCTTTCAAGTCCACAGAAGAAAAAAGCCCTTACCCCGTCATGGACTGAGAAGAAGGCGACTGCTTTGTAACATAGCCCCAGTTCCTCTGCTGGATAAGAGTGAACTGGTTGCTCAAGCCAGGTCACATTATAAGAGCATGTTCTAGGCCTAGGAAAAGAGTACTGAACTTTTTTCTTTGTACACTTCAGACTATGCTGCAGCATGATTATGTATAAAACATAATCTTTACATACTTTACATTAATTGTGTCTAGATTGTGATATTGTTATTTCCTTTTTTTTTTGAAGTAAAGACACAAAAGCACAAATGTAATGTGTATTGTTATATTATAAAACCACTATAACAGACAAGTGCAGTATAGAACTGTACAATGTACTTATTCTTACAATTTATTTATTCTTACAATTTACTTATTCAACTTTACTTGTACAATATACATATTCTTACGTTTTCCTAATATAACTGTGCAATTGGTTTGTTTATTCCTAGTAATGGCCATACCAAGTATTACTAGAAATTATAGTTTTTGACTCAGAAAATGTCCTCTGCCTCTTTGAATCCTGTGTAACTTCCAGTTGGGGAGGGGTACTCTTGTCTGATTGCTGCTATAACACTGGTAGGCAATGTTCTTCTGGTGCCCCGGCCAAGGCACTCTCCTCTCAGAACCCACTCCAGAATCATCCGGTAGGCCACGAGTCTGCATTGGCTGGGAGGGGGGGGAGAGGGAGAGCTTTGGTTATTTCGCTAAAGAAGTGAGGCATTTATTTATAATAAATAAGGGCTTTTCATCATACTCAAAGACACTTTATAGTAAAAACCAGCACATATATCACATTAAAAACAGATAAGCAATAAAACCAACACATACAACAAGCATATTTAGAAGCAATTAAAAACAATAAAAACAGTAACTATCTGGTGAGAAATGTAAGATTATTGTATGTGGAAAGCTAATCTGAAGAGGTGTGTTTTGATTAGTGTTTTGAATGTGTATTTACAACTAAAAACAAATGTACCTAAGCTAGACAGAGTCACAAAAGCCTGTTGTACTCACTCATTAGACAGCTGGCCATCAGGTCTGTCCGGTTAGATCATCCTTATAGATCAGATGGGGAAACCTCTCTGTATGGGCGAAACAATGTCCGTTGACCCGTCCAGACCAGGCTGGATCCTTACAGCACAGGCTTTCTTCCTCGGTGGTCATTGCGATACAGTATCCACACGAGCACCACCATGTACCCGCATCAAGTGCAACCAGCCATAACGGTAAAATCTCCCGGCTGCGGAGGTTGTAGACGGTGAAAGCTCAAGCTCAAATATCTCTTCATTTGGTTGCCGCAATTTGGAAAGGCACAAACTCGAAGCATTTTCTCATATTAGTCCTGATCTAACTCCAAGCTCCGTCTGCCAGCTCTGTGAGCTCCTCCCTGCTTCTGCCGACAGGCAGGCTCCGCCGTTGCTAGGTTACCTATGCAAATGAGCTCCTGCACTCTTGAACTGCAGGTCAGCTCTGCTTCACTGCGGTGTCAGGTTACAGCCTGTTGATACATGCTCATTACTATGGACAGGACCTCGGCAAATCGTTTTTTTGTGGAAAAAATACATTTTGGATTATTGGATTGTATGAGATCGGCACTCGATTGTTGAGGACTTGACCGGAAAGCAGTACATGAACAGAGGTAAGGATTAACACAACTTTTATGCCTTTCTGTCACATCTACTGCCGTCAAATTCGCTTTGTTCCCTCGTAAGGAATAACTGCACATGGCTAAGCACTAGTAGTGGCATTTCGAACACGTTTAGAGGCTAAAAACATGTTTAAAACTTGCCCTGTTTAAGCCTTGTTTAAGACTGTTGGGTGCAAAATCTAGCAGGAGGATAACTCGGTGTAGGCAGCACCGTTTGTTTTCGTTTTTCTCGCTACTGACAGTAGTCCTGATTTACAAACAACAGAGCTACGGGTTGAAATCGACCGGAATTCTCCTTTAATTAAATTATTTTTGTTACACACATTGTATCCCTCATATACTATATTAGGTATCTGGTAATGATTGTTGTAATGTAAACCTTTAAAAAGTTAAGAAGTTTTCTTAAAGGTTAAAAAAACATTTTGAAAATTTTTTTAATCATTACCAAATACCTAATCAGTCTCTCCGGAAAAACGTGATTTTTTCAAATACGACGCACTTTCGCTGCATAAATTGCCGATTCCCGCGCAAAATATGCGCGGCTTGCATGAGTTCATAATCCCCGCATTTTCGTTGCAAAAAAGTCACACATATATCTTAGCAGAAAGTTTAAAAATGTTGCGTTTACTGCATTTTTCTGGAAGGACTGTCTAATATAGTATTAGGGATGTAATGTGTAACAATAAACTGTTAATTTACAGAACTACTAATAATTAGTAAACATTTTTAATTATAATGTCATTGGTTGTTAACAGTAAAAATGACTTGCTTGTTTGCTGACAGTTAAATGACAATAAACTAAAGATGATTTTAAAGTGTTCCCTAAATATAGTAGTGTGGATGTAGGCTCAGTCACGAGTTGTTGCCGTGCAGTTATAAGCTCACGTTATGCAGAGAGAAACAGCCTCGCGTTGAGACTCTGAGCTTCCTGTCCCGTCTGTTCCGACCACGTTATGTTTCGTGTCTCCTCACGAGTTTTTTTTTCCTCTCACACCAGTTTTCAAACCAAAACTGGGGCAGCAGTGTTTCCAAATGTCTGTTTTCAAGGGCTCTTCTTTTAGCCACGGACACCAAAAAAACGAAGAAAAAGGCAATAAAAATGTTAGAAAAATGTTGTTGAAAAAAGCCA
>NC_041350.1:3236943-3281943 GCF_004354835.1 Perca flavescens | reverse complement strand
AACACATACACACACACACACACAAATAGACTCACACACACACACACACGCAAATGGACTCACACACACACACACACACACACACACACAAACAGACACACACACAAGCGCACGCACACACACACACACACACACACAGACAAGCGCACACACACACACACACACACACACAAATGCACACGCACACACAATGACACATACACACACACAGACAAACACGCGCACGCAAATGGACACACTCACACTCACACAGACACACACAAGCGCACACACACACACACATGCACACAAACAGACACATGCACACACGCTCTCACACACACACACACACACACACTCTCTCTGCTTGTTTTCCTCTCCTCTCTGAATAATGTGTGTATGAAGACAACCCAGATTTATGACCCAGCATAGTTAACCCAGCAATGTGTTCACAGAAACAACCCGGCATGTTTTTGCTGTGTGCCGTTGATATAAAGCGTAACCAGAAAACAGTAGAAATGGAGGAGACGTGTGTGTTGCGTTGACATCTCTCTTTTGCTGCTGATTTGGATTTCACAGATTCACGTTAAATGATTTAGCTGTTCCTTCGTGCTGTGGTTTCCTGGCCGAGGCCTTCAGATTAACCCTGACCTTTGAAAGGGAGAAGAGGAGGAAAATCTCTGGTCTGTTGGCGCCACCTAGTGGTGGTCTGTTGTAACAACAGCTCCAGTTTGCAGCTTCTCATCATAAAGTGCAAGAGAGACTAGTGGGGATTGTTTACTATGGAATGCCGTTGTATTCAATATTAAATAAATTAATGAACACACACACACACACACACACACACACACAAAGACACACATGGACACACAAACATACACACAGAGATACATAGAGATAGACACACAGAGGTACACACACACACACACACACACAAACAAACACACACACACACACACACACACACACACACACACACAAAGACACAGACAGAGACAGACACACACACACAGAGGTACACACACACACACAAAGACACACAGACAGACACAGAGGTACACACACACACACACGAACACACACATACACACAAAGACACACAGACAGACACAGAGGTACACACACACACAGGCACACAGAAACACACACAAGTACAGAGACACACACACACAAAGACACAAACACACACAAACACACATATACACAAAGATACACAAACACAGAGACAGACTCGCAGAGGTACACACACACATACACACAGAGACACACACGCAAACACAAAGACAGACACACACACACACACAAAGACCCAGACAGAGACAGACACACACACACAGAGGTACACAGAGACACACACGCAAACAAAGACACACACACACACAAAAAGACAGACACACACACACACACACACACACACACACACACACAAAGACATATAGAAGGTAAATCAAGTGTTAATAATTAATAATATTAATCAACAATCTGGGAGTTTTTAATAATATCACTTTCTCAAAGCCAGAATTTCTTGTTTATTTTAGTTAAACTGCAACTGTCGAAATTTCGTTAAACTTTGAAGACAAAGTTGATTTTATTAGTTTTTTTATTTAATGTTACGTTAGCTTTTTTAAAAACTTTTTGTTAATTTAATTTTACTTATTTATTTTAATTATTTTTAAAATCTTCACATCTTTTACCATTCTGATTTATTCATTCATTTTACTTTATTGCACCTTAATTATTTTTTACAGTTTAATTTAATTTTTATTTTATTTTACAGTGTAATGTTGGCTCACTCCTCCCTTGTTTACACACTTGTAAAACATCCCCATGTTATACAGGTGTGTGTGTGCGTTTGTGTGTGTTCACTATGAAATGTTGAAAGATTACCACTCCCTTCCGCGATTTATTTTAGTTGAAAGTATTTTTTTTTTTTTAATTTAATTTAAATTTAAATTTACTTTTCCTGTTTTTTTACTTTTTATTTAGATTTTTCTTAATTTTACTTTTTTATTTAATTTTGTATTTATTTGTTTTAACCATTCTGATTTATTTTTTATTTTATTTTATTTTACAGTGTAATGTTGGCTTTAAACTGTAGATGGCGATAGTGTTTCCTCTTCATGTTTGCGCACGTCCCTTTAACCAAACTAAAGAAGACGATGAAGAAGCGGAAGCGGAAGCAGAAGCAGTCCTTCGTAAGTTGCTGTTGCTAACTCGGTAACTTCTCATGTTGTTGTACTTTGTCCAACAGTTAAAATGAATAAACCACAGGAGGACCCGTATGAGCTCGAGGAGCCGAGTGACGAGGAGAGAGCTGAGAGCAGGTAACGTTCGGGAAACAAAGAAAAAACGTTACTTTAAAAAAACCTTTGGCTTTAAATACGGCGTAGCTTCTTATTAGCACCGTGACGCTAACGTGCCGCTAGCTAGCTGGATGCTAACATGTAAACTAACTCTCTCAACACGTCAGGGCCTGTCCAGCAGTCGCAGACATCTCTCCATCTGTGTATGTGTCGGACCTGTGTGTGTAATAACAACAGAGTGTACATTTTAATTTTGGGGGCTCAATACAAATGATTTATTATTATTATTATTATTATTATTATTGTAGTAGTCGGTCCCCACTGGACTTCTCTAGTTTTGACTTTAAGCTTTTTGAGTGTTAATTTGTATTTTCTGCTCTTGCTTTGTAATAATGGTCCAAAATGATGAAATGCATTTTTAAACTCTCCCGTTTTCCTTGGGTCAAATTTGACCAATTTTTTAAGAAAAAGAAAAAAAAAAGTTTCTATATCCGACATTTTGAGTTTCTTCTTTAACCAAATACACACACACAAACACATAGACGGACAGACACACACACACACACACACACACACATAGACAGACACACGCACAGACAGACACACAAACACATAGACCGACAGACAGACAGACACACACATAGACAGACACCGATACATAGACACAGACACACACGCACACACACACATTGACACACAATAACACACACACACCTACTTTTCGTTGACTCTGGGTTAGGGCTGGGCGATATAGCTGACAACTGTATCGCGATATAAGTGTTTCATATCGGTCGATATCGATAATTATTGATATTTTTTACGACCTATTTAAAATAAGGACCAGGAGAAAAATATATTAAATTTAAACATTTTTATTTTAAACTTAACCTTCCTCTGATTATAATCCCCTCAGTTATGAAGCAGGAATGTCAACACAACCATGGAAAACACTCAAATAATTAAAATGTAAACATAGGTCTAAAATCACAATGAACACTTAACAATTATCTCTTAACATTAAGGTGCAAACTTAAAGAATAAGTAAGAAATGCTTCATAAAGTGTAATAAAATAGTGCAAAATGTTAAATATAAGAAACCTGAGAAACTATTTTCTGCAGGTTTAGTGCTAGGTTGGTAACCTGGCTTCTGAACAGACATGTCTGCCTCCGTTATTTCTTTGTAGCGTTTAGTAAGGCGCTGATGCAGAGTACCTCTCCATGGTGGTCTGCTGCTTGTAGTGTTTAGTAAGGTGCTGATGCAGAGTACCTCTCCATGGTGGTCTGCTGCTTGTAGTGTTTAGTAAGGCGCTGATGCAGAGTACCTCTCCATGGTGGTCTGCTGCTTGTAGTGTTTAGTAAGGCGCTGATGCAGAGTACCTGTCCATGGCGGTCTGCTGCTTGTAGTGTTTAGTAAGGCGCTGATGCAGAGTACCTCTCCATGGTGGTCTGCTGCTTGTAGTGTTTAGTAAGGCGCTGATGCAGAGTACCTCTCCATGGTGGTCTGCTGCTTGTAGTGTTTAGTAAGGCGCTGATGCAGAGTACCTGTCCATGGTGGTCTGCTGCTTGTAGTGTTTAGTAAGGCGCTGATGCAGAGTACCTCTCCATGGTGGTCTGCTGCTTGTAGTGTTTAGTAAGGTGCTGATGCAGAGTACCTCTCCATGGTGGTCTGCTGCTTGTAGTGTTTAGTAAGGCGCTGATGCAGAGTACCTCTCCATGGTGGTCTGCTGCTTGTAGTGTTTAGTAAGGCGCTGATGCAGAGTACCTCTCCATGGCGGTCTGCTGCTTGTAGTGTTTAGTAAGGCGATGATGCAGAGTACCTCTCCATGGCGGTCTGCTGCTTGTAGTGTTTAGTAAGGCGCTGATGCAGAGTACCTCTCCATGGTGGTCTGCTGCTTGTAGTGTTTAGTAAGGCGCTGATGCAGAGTACCTCTCCATGGTGGTCTGCTGCTTGTAGTGTTTAGTAGGCGCTGATGCAGAGTACCTCTCTATGGGGGTCTGCTGCTTGTAGTGTTTAGTAAGGCGCTGATGCAGAGTACCTCTCCATGGTGGTCTGCTGCTTGTAGTGTTTAGTAAGGCGCTGATGCAGAGTACCTCTCCATGGCGGTCTGCTGCTTGTAGTGTTTAGTAAGGCGCTGATGCAGAGTACCTCTCCATGGCGGTCTGCTGCTTGTAGTGTTTAGTAAGGCGCTGATGCAGAGTACCTCTCCATGGCGGTCTGCTGCTTGTAGTGTTTAGTAAGGCGCTGATGCAGAGTACCTCTCCATGGCGGTCTACTGCTTGTAGTGTTTAGTAAGGCGCTGATGCAGAGTACCTCTCCATGGCGGTCTGCTGCTTGTAGTGTTTAGTAAGGCGCTGATGCAGAGTACCTCTCCATGGCGGTCTGCTGCTTGTAGTGTTTAGTAGGCGCTGATGCAGAGTACCTCTCCATGGCGGTCTGCTGCTTGTAGTGTTTAGTAAGGCGCTGATGCAGAGTACCTCTCCATGGGGGTCTGCTGCTTGTAGTGTTTAGTAAGGCGCTGATGCAGAGTACCTCTCCATGGTGGTCTGCTGCTTGTAGTGTTTAGTAAGGCGCTGATGCAGAGTACCTCTCCATGGTGGTCTGCTGCTTGTAGTGTTTAGTAAGGCGCTGATGCAGAGTACCTCTCCATGGTGGTCTGCTGCTTGTAGTGTTTAGTAAGGCGCTGATGCAGAGTACCTCTCCATGGTGGTCTACTGCTTGTAGTGTTTAGTAAGGCGCTGATGCAGAGTACCTTTCCATGGTGGTCTGCTGCTTGTAGTGTTTAGTAAGGCGCTGATGCAGAGTACCTCTCCATGGCGGTCTGCTGCTTGTAGTGTTTAGTAAGGCGCTGATGCAGAGTACCTCTCCATGGTGGTCTACTGCTTGTAGTGTTTAGTAAGGCGCTGATGCAGAGTACCTCTCCATGGCGGTCTGCTGCTTGTAGTGTTTAGTAAGGCGCTGATGCAGAGTACCTCTCCATGGCGGTCTGCTGCTTGTAGTGTTTAGTAAGGCGCTGATACAGAGTACCTCTCCATGGGGGTCTGCTGCTTGTAGTGTTTAGTAAGGCGCTGATGCAGAGTACCTCTCCATGGGGGTCTGCTGCTTGTGCCGTGTTGCAGCTGCAGATGTTGTTGGACGTTGATGGCGAATACGGCTGTGCTCAAAAGTGTGAGCGCGGCTAACGTGGTAAAACAAGTTTGTGGTATAACCAGTGTTGGTGGGGACGATGGTCTAACGACATTGGTCTGTCTACGGTCAGACTTATAAAATCCCCAAAAACTGCCATGACTGACTTTTGTTTATCAACAATTTCCTCGCTCGCTGCGGCACTCACTTTCGACTTATCACTCCACGCCGGTTCTGTTATTGAAGAACACGAGACAGTGATGTGGCGCAACCAAACATGATACTGTTACAGGATTGGCTGTTAGTGTCACTCCTTACGTTGCTAGGTTACCACAGAGCGAGTGCCTTTGTTCATGCAACCAAACTTGATTCACAATCTCTGGTTTCGTCTGATGAAGAAAAACAAGTTATCGAACATTTTATCGACCGCATTTTCTATTGATATTGATTACGTGTCTATCGCGAGACATATCGTTATTGTTTTATCGCCCAGCCCTACTCTGGGTGTTTTATTACATTTTATAACTTTTGAAGAAACAAAAAAAGGTGCTAAAATCATCAACAAAAACACTGTAAAAAGTGTCAAAAAGCCGACCCAAAATGTCAAATGATTTTTGTCCTAGAAAACCAAAGTAGCATGGTTGACGGGAAGACAACACAAGGGTTAAAAATAAATAAACAAAAAAGTAAATTGTAATTTCCCCTCTGGGGATTAATAAACAGTATAAATTATCAAATTATAATAATATTATCTTGAGAGAATCCCCTGCCGAGTCTTAGCCAGACGGAGGTGACGCGCTGAGCTTGTGTTTTCAGCTCGGAGGACGAGCTGGACGTGCTGCTGAACGGGACCCCGGAGCAGAAGAAGAAGCTGATCCGAGAGTACCTGACGGGCGAGAGCGAGTCGTCCAGCGGCGATGAGTTTGAGAAGGAGATGGAGGCGGAGCTCAGCTCCACCATCAAGACGCTGGAGGGCACCTGGGCGCCGTCTACCGCAGGTAAACAGCCGCCCGTTTGTGGTTCATAGTCGGTGTCTTAACCTGGGGGACGTTCTGTAGAACCTAATGGTCCACGTAGAGCTCTCGCCATAGCCTACTTAAAGTGCCCATATTATGAAAAAAAATCACTTTTTCTGGTGATTTGGGGTGTTCTTTTGTGTCTCTGGTGCTTCCACACACATACAAACTTTGAAATAAATCCATCCATGGTGTTCTGAGTGAGATCTGGTTTCTGAACGTGTCCTGCCTTCAGTCTCCTGGTGAGCTGGTCAAAATCGGCTCGGACTGTGACGTCACAAATGAGCTGGCTAACCACAACCGTTAGCTCGTAGCGTTAGCATGCTAACGCTAATGCTAACGCTAGCATGCTACGTCGTTCTCAATAGCAAAGCACTGCTACAACACACACAAGTTCACCATAAGAAACTAAAGAACTACTTCCATGTGCTCCCTGGTTTAGAAGAAGTCTCCCAGCTGATCCTGCCTTGGAACTGACTGAAGTCGGAGAAACAGCCTTTCTTTTACTGTCTATGGAGCTAGCTGACATGATCTACATCTGAGCTACTGAGCATGTGCGAGTGCAATCAAAGATAGTACAGAAGATGAAAAGAGGTCTCACTCTGTAGCTAAAACAGAAACCAGGTGAAAAGAGGATCTGCAGCAGTGAGAGAGAGCGGTGCAGTAGGCCTACAACCAAAATATGGTGTTTTGTTGAAAATTAAACCATGTAAACCTATTCTGGTACAACCTTAAAATACAATTATGAACCTGAAAATGAGCATAATATGGGCGCTTTAAGGTTATACTTGTGCGTTGGTGTGTGTCGATCTCTTAAGAGGTGTGTATGTATGTCTCAAACTGTGGTTACCGTGGCAACAACAGGAAGGCGAGGATGAGACTCAACTAGGGCTGCTCCCTCTTAGTCGACTAATCGGTCGTTTTGGTCTTAGTCATATAGATGTATATAATTTCACTTGAGACTGTTTACCACATTAGTGACGCTTATTTATTGATAATGTAAAAGATACTTTGTGAAAGCACCAGCTGTCAACCCTACAATATCGTCGCAATATCGATATATTTGGTCAAGAATATTGTGATTTTCTCCATTTTGCCCAGCCCTACTTGCAGTATATTAAAATTATAAATAGTATTGATCCTTCATAAATGTAAATGAGATGTAAAATGCGGTACTAAACAACATTACCTCTAGGGTTGGGCGATGTCCCCTAAATTGGCAGTTGACGATGTTTACAGTAAAACATCGTGATGGACGATGATATCGTCGGCGGTGCTGGGGAGGGGGTAGCTTTACATAAATGGTGAATGGTGCCCTGCTGGTAGGTTTTACAACTTGACCCACTTTCACTTAAGTACGGTGCAGTAAAGTCAATCAGATGTCCCTGATCTGCGTAACGACAGTACAGTGGGACGTCTGCCTTCAACAGAGCGACAGTAATAACCTAACATACCATCATTACTGAGTAATAACCTAACATATCATTACTGAGATTAAAACTACATTCACGGTTATGTTTGCACTGAATAACGCATTCAATAAACAGAAACATAACTCTTGCAGCGCACATGAACAGATGTGCAATATTAGCTCACACATAAAATAGCACCGTCGTGAATTAGCCTACTGTTGCTAACGTACATTCATAAATCATGCATGACATCGTCCCGTACCTGCAGGACCTCAGACTTACTTATTGATGCACGCACAGAGTAGTGTCGACAAACTTAGTCGAATAAGGGGAGAAAGGAAAGTGTGATAGCGTTCCACTTTTAACGCTTTTTTCTCTCTCACTCGAGACCGATGTGTCCAGCGTTACTAGAAGGTAGAGCGAGCTACAGCTGACAGGGAGAGAGAGAATGTATCACTACAGCCAATCAGAAGTCTGCTCAAAGCCATGGTCTTTTTCCCAAATAGGTTGCACGTAAAGGGGAAAAAAGTAGCTTCCACTTAAGGAGCCCTATGTCGTGTCTTTGCTAGTTTAAGACCGACGCACTCGTCAATTTCCCGTCCAGCGCCCGCGACTAGGATTAGTGTGTTTGACGGGGGATGGTTGCTCTCCATCGATGATATCGTCCATCGGCGCAACCCTAATTACCACTAGGGCTGCTCCCTCTTAGTCGATTAGTCGACTAATCGGTCGTTTTGGTCTTAGTTAACTTTAGATTTCTTTAGTCCATTAGTCATGTTTTGATGCTTTTTTTTTTTTCTTCATGCTGAATGACTTATTTTCCAAGAAACCTACGAGCACATCTCTGGTAAACACAAGAATTAAAGTGGTGGTTTTAGCACGACCCTTTGCAGAGAAACTCAGATTTACAGATCTGTCGATTAAATCAACTAATCGATTAGTCGGTACGATTGAATGAATGTTAGTCGACTAAGAATTTCTTCAATCGAACACAGCCTTAGGGTCAACATGCCGTGTCTATACATATAGTATATACTGTATATATATATATATATATATATATATATATGAGAGCCTCAAGTGTGTGTGTGTGTTGTATCATTTCCATTTTCTTTCATCTCTTCTTTACTGCCCTTTTTGTCATCTTTTCCTTTATTCCTCCTTCCTCTTCTCCATCCCCCCCTTATTCTTCTTCTTCTGTCCATCGTTCCCCACTTCCTCTCTTTTCTAAACCCATCCTTCTCTCCTACATCCGGCTCTCTGTCACCTCCGTCGTGTTTCCGTCCTCCATCTTTCTGGACTTTAATTTCTTTCTTTCAGTCTCTTTACTTTACTTATTTCTAGGGTTGCACCGAAATGAAAATTCTTGGCCGAAACGGAAAACCAAAAAAGAGGAAACCGAAACACCGAAAGAAATTATGCCAATTATTAGTACCGTTGCATTTATGGCTATGACTGTGTACTAACTTTACTAAAATCAAGGCATTGCAATTGTATAAATTAATATTAAAGTTTAATTAAAGACATATCTAGCAGAAATATGGATACAATCTGATAGTCACATACAGTATATAGCGTAAGAACAGAATAGCTTACTTATTATTATTATTATTATTATTATTATTATTATTATTTGAGACTTTCTTGCAGGATTTCACTGAACATATCAGACAACGAGGTTGCATGCCCCTCATCTGGTGCAGAGAGACCAGTCTTTTTTTCTGCGCTCTGATCTCCATCGCGGCCTGCATCATTTCTCGTGCGCGCTGCTTTATTTCCGCATCCAAATAATGGTCTTTATAACGCGGATCAAGTACAGTCGCGATGAAGTGCAGAGGATCCGTATAGATCTCACTGAAACGTGTGCTGACCGACTCTAAGAGAGTATTTCTCATTGTTTTCACTGCGTGGTCCGTCTCAACCTCGTTGCTGAGGAGACGCTTTGCAGGCGGATCGGATCGGGTACTGACGAACGTGCAGGTCGCTATTTCTGTTTGCGTCATCACAACATTTCGCCCGTATTGTTTCGGTGATGAAAGTATTTCGGCCGAAATCCGAAAATGCCGTTTTCGGTGGCCGAATATTCGGTGCATCCGTACTTACTTCTCTTATTTTCCTCCCCCTTTCCCTCCACCACTCTCTTTCCTTGGTATATCCATCCCTCTTTCTCTCACTCTTTTACACGTGTGTGTGTGTGTCTGTGTGTGTGTGTGTGTCTGTGTGTGTCTGTGTGAGACGGCGATTAGCTGTGCAGAAACAAATAAATAAAGAATAAATCACACTAAAGCATTACTGATGTTGGTGTGTTGATTTTTCCCAGCAGACACCACAGCAAGAGGCGGCAGCAGCGGTCCTGGACCTCCGAACCCTCAGATGTACGATGAAGTGTACTTCGACTCGGACTCCGAGGGAGAGGACGTGCCGAGTAAGTATATACAGTACAGGCCAAAAGTTTGGACACACCTTCTCATTCAATGCGTTTCCTTTTTATTTTCATGACTATTTACATTGTAGATTCTCACTGAAGGCATCAAAACTATGAATGAACACATATGGAATTATGTACTTAACAAAAAAAGTGTGAAATAACTGAAAACATGTCTTATATTTTAGATTCCTCAAAGTAGCCACCCTTTGCTTTTTTTGATAACTCTGCAAACCCTTGGTGTTCTCTCAATGAGCTTCATGAGGTAGTCACCTGAAATGGTTTTACCTTCACAGGTGTGCCTTGTCAGGGTTAATTAGTGGAATTATTTCCCTTATTAATAAAAAAGCAAAGGGTGGCTACTTTGAAGAATCTAAAATATAAGACATGTTTTCAGTTCACACTTTTTTGTTAAGTACATAATTCCATATGTGTTCATTCATAGTTTTGATGCCTTCAGTGAGAATCTACAATGTAAATAGTCATGAAAATAAAAAGGAAACACATTGAATGAGAAGGTGTGTCCAAACTTTTGGCCTGTACTGTAGGTTTCCCAAAATATTAGTTTAACGTGTAAAGATGTCGGAGTGTTGAACGATGAAAGTAAATGTAAAGTCATGAGTAAGTACAGCTGTTTATGGGGCCGGTAACCTTTCCAAATGTCACTGTACAATTATTTGTCTCAGAAATAATTTCTGTTAACAATATACTTGTCTCTTCCGGTCAAATTACTTTTCCAAACAAACTAAAGTTTTGAATTAATTACAGGGTGCTTCTTTTGGTTATATATCACTGTCATGTGACCCAGATGATGTAATAACACAAATACACAGCCTTTGAAGTAAATAACGCCTCTTTATTATCATATCATATTATTATCTTACCCAAGAGAGGTAGTAATAGTAGTAGTAGTAGTAGTAGTAGTAGTAGTAGTAGTAGCATTTGTGACTTTATAATCACAGAGAATATTCTTTACTTTAACTTTAATCTTTCTGCGTCAGTTTTTGTGATAACCTCTGTGTGTGTCTTGTCCTCTTCAGGCAGCTCTGCTGGCCGGAGGCGGGGACAACGCGTCATACTGACCAATGACGAGCTGCTGTACGACCCCGACAAGGACGACAGGGACCAGGCCTGGGTGGACGCCCGCAGGAGACGGTGAGACACGTTAATAACCATCTGCTTATCCTAGTCTCGCAGCGCTGCGGAGGAAGGTCTGGCTAGTCCACATCACAACACGGCATCGTGACTTTGCGTAAACATACACGCCCACTTTCCTAAAGCCAAGTGGCGTGTTATCTGTACACATTTTCAGCTATCCACGTTGTACGTCTACGCTGTATACAGCGGATGTAAACATACAGTGTTCAGGGTTCATACGTTTTGAAAAAAACCTGGAAAAGTTATGGAATTTGAAAAATGCAAATTCCAGCAGGCCTGGAAAGTTTTTGGAAACCTAAAAAGACCCAGAAAGTTTTGGAATTATTTTTAACACAGCATAATATGTGATTTAATAAATGTATTTTTGCGTCGTCTTAACCTCAGCGTTGTATTCAGGGAATGAATACATGAACCACATACATTATCATTCATTTTATTGTTAAACCTCTGAGGGGAAGGCAAGGCAGCTTTATTTGTAGAGCACATTTCAGCAACAAGGCAATTCGAAGTGCTTTACATGAAACCTTAAAAAACAGTTAGAAAACGATTAAAAACAATTTCAAAGCATTAAAAGACAAAAAAATAAAATGTAAAGAGCAATTAGAAAACAATTTAAAACAATTCAAAATCATTAAAGGACAATAATAAAATGTACAGTGCAGTATAAGAATTTTAAAGAAAGAGCAGTTAAAAATAGGTTATTTAAAGAAAAGCAGCATGTCTTCAGCCTGGATTTAAAAGAACAGAGTTGCAGCGGACCTGCAGGTTTCTGGGAGTTTGTTCCAGATATGTGGAGCATAAAAACTGAACGCTGCTTCCCCCTGTTTAGTTCTGACTCTGGGGACAACAAGTAGACCTGTCCCAGACCACCTGAGAGGTCTGGGTGGGTCATAGTGTAGCAGACCTGTCCCAGACCACCTGAGAGGTCTGGGGGAGTCATAGTGTAGCAGACCTGTCCCAGACCACCTGAGAGGTCTGGGTGGGTCATAGTGTAGCAGACCTGTCCCAGACCACCTGAGAGGTCTGGGTGGGTCATAGTGTAGCAGACCTGTCCCAGACCACCTGAGAGGTCTGGGTGGGTCATAGTGTGTGAGACCTGTCCCAGACCACCTGAGAGGTCTGGGTGGGTCATAGTGTAGCAGACCTGTCCCAGACCACCTGAGAGGTCTGGGTGGGTCATAGTGTAGCAGGCCTGTCCCAGACCATCTGAGAGGTCTGGGTGGGTCATAGTGTAGCAGGCCTGTCCCAGACCACCTGAGAGGTCTGGGTGGGTCATAGTGTAGTAGACCTGTCCCAGACCACCTGAGAGGTCTGGGTGGGTCATAGTGTAGCAGACCTGTCCCAGACCATCTGAGAGGTCTGGGTGGGTCATAGTGTAGCAGGCCTGTCCCAGACCACCTGAGAGGTCTGGGTGGGTCATAGTGTAGCAGGCCTGTCCCAGACCACCTGAGAGGTCTGGGTGGCTCATAGTGTAGCAGACCTGTCCCAGACCACCTGAGAGGTCTGGGTGGGTCATAGTGTAGCAGACCTGTCCCAGACCACCTGAGAGGTCTGGGTGGGTCATAGTGTAGCAGACCTGTCCCAGACCATCTGAGAGGTCTGGGTGGCTCATAGTGTAGCAGACCTGTCCCAGACCATCTGAGAGGTCTGGGTGGGCTCATAGTGTAGCAGACCTGTCCCAGACCATCTGAGAGGTCTGGGTGGCTCATAGTGTAGCAGACCTGTCCCAGACCATCTGAGAGGTCTGGGTGGCTCATAGTGTAGCAGACCTGTCCCAGACCATCTGAGAGGTCTGGGTGGCTCATAGTGTAGCAGACCTGTCCCAGACCATCTGAGAGGTCTGGGTGGGTCATAGTGTAGCAGACCTGTCCCAGACCATCTGAGAGGTCTGGGTGGGTCATAGTGTAGCAGACCTGTCCCAGACCATCTGAGAGGTCTGGGTGGGTCATAGTGTAGCAGACCTGTCCCAGACCATCTGAGAGGTCTGGGTGGCTCATAGTGTAGCAGACCTGTCCCAGACCACCTGAGAGGTCTGGGTGGGTCATAGTGTAGCAGGCCTGTCCCAGACCACCTGAGAGGTCTGGGTGGCTCACAGTGTAGCAGACCTGTCCCAGACCATCTGAGAGGTCTGGGTGGGTCATAGTGTAGCAGACCTGTCCCAGACCATCTGAGAGGTCTGGGTGGCTCATAGTGTAGCAGACCTGTCCCAGACCATCTGAGAGGTCTGGGTGGCTCATAGTGTAGCAGACCTGTCCCAGACCATCTGAGAGGTCTGGGTGGCTCATAGTGTAAGAGACCTGTCCCAGACCATCTGAGAGGTCTGGGTGGCTCATAGTGTAGCAGACCTGTCCCAGACCATCTGAGAGGTCTGGGTGGGTCATAGTGTAGCAGACCTGTCCCAGACCACCTGAGAGGTCTGGGTGGGTCATAGTGTAGCAGGCCTGTCCCAGACCACCTGAGAGGTCTGGGTGGCTCACAGTGTAGCAGACCTGTCCCAGACCATCTGAGAGGTCTGGGTGGGTCATAGTGTAGCAGACCTGTCCCAGACCATCTGAGAGGTCTGGGTGGGTCATAGTGTAGCAGACCTGTCCCAGACCATCTGAGAGGTCTGGGTGGCTCATAGTGTAGCAGACCTGTCCCAGACCATCTGAGAGGTCTGGGTGGGTCATAGTGTAGCAGACCTGTCCCAGACCATCTGAGAGGTCTGGGTGGGTCATAGTGTAACAGAGACCTGTCCCAGACCATCTGAGAGGTCTGGGTGGGTCATAGTGTAGCAGACCTGTCCCAGACCATCTGAGAGGTCTGGGTGGCTCATAGTGTAGCAGACCTGTCCCAGACCATCTGAGAGGTCTGGGTGGCTCATAGTGTAGTAGCAGATCAGAAATGTATTTTGGCCCTAAACAGTTTAGTGATTTATAAACCAGCAACAGTATTTTGAAGGGTAAATGAACCCTGAGTGTTATCGCGAGAACAACTTTAAAAAAATAGAGTAAAAGGTTGGGTTTAGGAAAAGAAACATTGGGGGGGAAGGGTTACAAAAAATAAAAACGGTTGAAAAATGTCACACACGGGACGCCATCCCAGCTCTCCTGGGGGAAAGTCCTGTCTAGGGCTGTGCTCGATTGAAGAAATTCTTAGTCTACTAACACTCATTCAGTTGTATCGACTAATCGATTAGTTGATTTAATCGACAGATCTGTAAATCTGAGTTTCTCCACAAAGATTCGTGCTAAAAGCACCACTTTAATTCTCGTGTTTACCAGAGATGTGCTTGTACGTTTCTTGGAAGTAAGTCATTCAGCATGAAAAAAGCAGGTCTGCCGTGCTCTTGACTGCATTGATGGTATATATATATATATATATATATATATATATATATATATATATATATATATATATATATACAGTGTATATACAGTGTATATATATATATATATATATATATATATATATGTATGTATATATGTATATATGTGTATGTACATACATACATACATACATACATACATGTACACGGGTACTTAAAAACACAATTATTGTACATTATTGAAAAAAGTTTGAGAACCTCTGCTTTAAACCAATCACAGTCGTCTTGGGGGCGGGGCTAGGCTCCGGACGGAGCCTCGGTGCCTCTGCTAAATAGTCTCAGGAAGGAACTTGTTTTGGTGGAACATGTGTACGTTCAGAAGTAGTTTTAGTCGTGCAACAGAAACCTCCGATTGGACAGATAGTCTAGCTAGCTGTCTGGATTTACCCTGCAGAGCGACTTCCAATTAAAGGAATATTTCACCGCTGGAAAGCTGAATATCTCTTTAAATTGGGTAACTTATGTAGTAGAAATGTGAAGAAAAAAAATTGAAATTGGTGCCTTCTATGCCGAGAAAAGCCAGAAAATGTGAAAAACACCAAATGACAACCTGAATGCACCTGCTTCGCTGCTTTATGAGTCCACTCCCAAGCCGCACGCCTACCGCTTGACAACTAAACTCAAGCGTGTTTTATTGTCATTTCAACCATATACACGAAACAACGTTTCATCGTGACTCAAGTGGTGTTACACATTTAAAATATATAAAAACGAAAATATATAAAAACAAGATTTCTATAAAACATTGATTATATAAGGGTTTCCTAGATTTTCAGAAGACAAGTCCCAGACATCCCACCTGGCATTTCATAATTAGCGCTGCAGCACGCAGCTCACTTGATCACGCAGCAGAATTGATCAGTTGCAAACTGTGTATATGATGGACATAAACTGTGTTCTTTAGTCCTAAAAATTATACAAATAATAAAAAAATTGTCCTTTTGGGAATGCATATTTGAATGATATCGATACATTTCCCGGGATTCCCGGAATATGGGCTGTCTGTTTCTCGGGATCTGATTGATAAAATTTTCGGGAAAAACATTAAACCCTAGCAGTTAAATGGATACAAATCACCACATTTCTGCACCAGTGCACCAGATGCTCTGCACATACACACAGAGCATCTCAAGCTCGGAGGGCTAGCAGGCCTGGTAGCTGGACAGTCCGGTACACTATTCAGGCATGTTTCCACAACAACAAAAACACAGCAGTCTCTGAACGCGCGTTGGGAGTTTCGTTGAAGTCGGATGTAGTCCAGTTTGTTGTTTAATGAGCGGACACTTGCAAGCAGGATTGATGGGACAGGTGGCCGGCTAGCGTTAGCTTTCCACTAGCCGATGAGGATGTCCCCTAGCCGGCTAGCGGCATCGAGTCCAACTCCCTGTGGGCCGGTTGGAAACATAAGGTAGTAGCTCCTACTACTGGTTGTAGTCCTTTTGCCTCTGGCCAAAAAAATCTTCCGATGACGCAAAAATCTTAATTTTACGTCATCGGAAGATTTTTTTCCAGACCCCAAATGCAGAGATCTCTCATCTTAGGGGGACATGAGGGAGGGAAGTCATTCAGAAATACTACTGGGTTTCTACTGATACAAAGCTGAATGCTAAATCGGTGAAGTATCCCCGTTAAGTGCTTTCAACCTTGACGGTACAAACTCCAGAAAGCAAGTAGTAAGTTCAAGTACATTATAGCTTAAAATAAGCCAAACTACAAAGAGCCAAATGAGAGTGCAGAGATGTGTTTTGTAGGGCTGCCACCTCTTAGTCGATTAGTCGACTTAGATTTCTTTAGTCGATTAGTCATTTTTTATGCTTATTCATGATTAATTACTCATTTCCAAGAAACTTCTGAGCACATTTATGGTAAACACGAGATTTAAAGTGGTGCTTTTGCATGATTAATTGTGGAGAAACTCAGTTTTACAGATGGTTCATTAACTACATTTATATTGTGCTTTTCTAGTCTTAACCACCTCTCAAAGCGCACAGCTCTGTCAATTAAATCAACTAATCGATTAGTCTGCAAAATCGTATAAGTGTTAGTCGACTAAGAAGTTCTTTAGTCGAGGACAGCCCTAGTGTTTTGAGCCTGCGGCGAAAGATGTGTAGGCTTTCGGCCGTGCTGATGTTAACAGGGAGCTCATTGTTGTATTAATAGTGTTCAGTATTTCCTTTTTAGGATTTATTTTTTTTAGCAGTGGGGCCAGGTCCGTACCCCCCCGCCCCATGAAACGGAGCTGACACTTCGCTGCAACCCAAACAAATATACTAATACACCTCTATTCACACACAATGAGGCATATTTCCAGTTTGTGATTGAACTGTATTTTTTGAGTTAATATATATAGGCCAACTTTGATCTTGACGTATAGGCTAAGCATTCTGTAGCAAATAACAATAAACCCACTATTAATTACATTATCTTAATGCAGTGTCACTACTTCAGCATGGAAATAATGCACCTACAATACAAATTCAACAATCGCTATTGAATCAGCAGCCACATGCAATTTAGCTCGCAGGTGAAGAACACAAAACGAAAATCACCAGTTAACTGAATTTAAATTTGCAAGACCTATAGACTAATACAGGACCTATAGACTAATACAAGACCTATAGACTAAGACAAGACCTATAGACTAATACAGGACCTATAGACTAATACAGGACCTATAGACTAATACAAGACATATAGACTAATACAAGACCTATAGACTAATACAGGACCTATAGACTAATACAGGACCTATAGACTAATACAGGACCTATAGACTAATACAGGACCTATAGACTAATACAAGACCTATAAACTAATACAGGACCTATAGACTAATACAGGACCTATAGACTAATACAAGACCTATAGACTAATATAGGACTTAGACAAAAACAAGACCTATAGACTAATACAAGACCTATAGACTAATACAGGACCTATAGACTAATACAGGACCTATAGACTAATACAAGACCTATAGACTAATACAAGACCTATAGACTAATACAAGACCTATAGACTAATACAAGACCTATAGACTAATACAGGACCTATAGACTAATACAGGACCTATAGACTAATATAGGACTTAGACAAAAACAAGACCTATAGACTAATACAAGACCTATAGACTAATACAGGACCTATAGACTAATACAGGAACTATAGACTAATACAAGACATATAGACTAATACAAGACCTATAGACTAATACAAGACCTATAGACTAATATAGGACTTGTAGACAAAAACAAGACCTATAGACTGATACAGGACCTATAGACTAATACAGGACCTGTAGACTTACACAAGACCTATAGACTAATACAGGGCCTATAGACTAATATAAAGTAGGACCTATAGACTAATACAGGACCTATAGACTAATACAAGACCTATAGACTAATACAAGACCTATAGACTAATACATGACCTATAGACTGATACAAGACCTATAGACTGATACAAGACATATAGACTGATACAAGACCTATAGACTGATACAAGACCTATAGACTAATACAGGACCTATAGACTGATACAAGACCTATAGACTAATACAAGACCTATAGACTAATACATGACCTATAGACTGATACAAGACCTATAGACTGATACAAGACATATAGACTGATACAAGACCTATAGACTAATACAAGACCTATAGACTAATACAAGACCTATAGACTGATACAAGACATATAGACTAATACAAGACCTATAGACTGATACAGGACCTATAGACTAATACAAGACCTTTAGACTAATACAGGACCTTTAGACTAATACAGGACCTATAGACTGATACAGGACCTATAGACTAATACAAGATCTATAGACTGATACAGGACCTATAGACTGATACAGGACCTATAGACTGATACAGGACCTATAGACTAATACAGGACCTATAGACTAATACAAGACCTATAGACTAATACAAGACCTATAGACTGATACAAGACATATAGACTGATACAAGACCTATAGACTAATACAAGACCTATAGACTAATACAAGACCTATAGACTGATACAAGACATATAGACTAATACAAGACCTATAGACTGATACAGGACCTATAGACTAATACAAGACCTTTAGACTAATACAGGACCTTTAGACTAATACAGGACCTATAGACTGATACAGGACCTATAGACTAATACAAGACCTATAGACTGATACAGGACCTATAGACTGATACAGGACCTATAGACTGATACAGGACCTATAGACTGATACAGGACCTATAGACTAATACAAGACCTATAGACTAATACAGGACCTATAGACTGATACAGGACCTATAGACTGATACAGGACCTATAGACTGATACAGGACCTGCAGACTGATACAAGACCTTTAGACTAATACAGGACCTATAGACTGATACAGGACCTATAGACTGATACAAGACCTATAGACTGATACAGGACCTATAGACTGATACAGGACCTTTAGACTGACACAGGACCTATAGACTGACACAGGACCTATAGACTGATACAAGACCTATAGACTAATACAAGACCTATAGACTAATACAAGACCTATAGACTAATACATGACCTATAGACTGATACAGGACCTATAGACTAATACAAGACCTTTAGACTAATACAGGACCTTTAGACTAATACAGGACCTATAGACTAATACAAGACCTTTAGACTAATACAGGACCTTTAGACTAATACAGGACCTATAGACTGATACAGGACCTATAGACTAATACAAGACCTATAGACTGATACAGGACCTATAGACTGATACAGGACCTATAGACTGATACAGGACCTATAGACTGATACAGGACCTATAGACTGATACAGGACCTATAGACTAATACAGGACCTATAGACTAATACAAGACCTATAGACTAATACAGGACCTATAGACTGATACAGGACCTATAGACTGATACAGGACCTATAGACTGATACAGGACCTGCAGACTGATACAAGACCTTTAGACTAATACAGGACCTATAGACTGATACAGGACCTATAGACTAATACAAGACCTTTAGACTAATACAGGACCTATAGACTGATACAGGACCTATAGACTAATACAAGACCTTTAGACTAATACAGGACCTTTAGACTAATACAGGACCTATAGACTGATACAGGACCTATAGACTAATACAAGACCTATAGACTGATACAGGACCTATAGACTGATACAGGACCTATAGACTGATACAGGACCTATAGACTAATACAGGACCTATAGACTAATACAAGACCTATAGACTAATACAGGACCTATAGACTGATACAGGACCTATAGACTGATACAGGACCTATAGACTGATACAGGACCTGCAGACTGATACAAGACCTTTAGACTAATACAGGACCTATAGACTGATACAGGACCTATAGACTAATACAAGACCTATAGACTGATACAGGACCTATAGACTGATACAGGACCTTTAGACTGACACATGACCTATAGACTGACACAGGACCTATAGACCGATACAAGACCTATAGACTAATACAAGACCTATAGACTAATACAAGACCTATAGATTAATACAAGACCTATAGACTAATACAAGACCTATAGACTAATACATGACCTATAGACTGATACAAGACCTATAGACTGATACAAGACCTATAGACTGATACAAGACATATAGACTAATACAAGACCTATAGACTGATACAAGACCTATAGACTGATACAAGACCTATAGACTAATACAGGACCTATAGACTAATACAGGACCTATAGACTAATACAGGACCTATAGACTAATACAAGACCTATAGACTAATACATGACCTATAGACTGATACAAGACCTATAGACTGATACAAGACCTATAGACTGATACAAGACATATAGACTAATACAAGACATATAGACTAATACAAGACCTATAGACTAATACAAGACCTATAGACTGATACAAGACCTATAGACTGATACAGGACCTATAGACTGATACAAGACCTATAGACTAATACAGGACCTTTAGACTAATACAGGACCTATAGACTAATACAAGACCTATAGACTGATACAGGACCTATAGACTAATACAGGACCTATAGACTGATACAGGACCTATAGACTGATACAGGACCTATAGATTGATACAAGACATATAGACTGATACAAGACATATAGACTGATACAAGACCTATAGACTAATACAGGACCTATAGACTAATACAGGACCTATAGACTGATACAAGACCTATAGACTGATACAAGACCTATAGACTGATACAAGACCTATAGACTAATACAAGACCTATAGACTGATACAAGACCTATAGACTGATACAAGACCTATAGACTGATACAAGACCTATAGACTGATACAGGACCTGCAGACTGATACAGGACCTGCAGACTGATACAGGACCTGCAGACTGATACAGGACCTGCAGACTGATACAGGACCTGCAGACTGATACAGGACCTATAGACTGACACAGGACCTTTAGACTGACACAGGACCTTTAGACTGACACAGGACCTATAGACTGATACAGGACCTATAGACTGATACAGGACCTATAGACTGATACAGGACCTATAGACTGATACAGGACCTATAGACTGATACAGGAGACCTGATACAAGACTAATACAGGACCTATAGACTGATACAGGACCTATAGACTGATACAGGACCTATAGACTGATACAGGACCTATAGATTGATACAAGACATATAGACTAATACAAGACCTATAGACTGATACAAGACCTATAGACTGATACAGGACCTATAGACTGATACAAGACCTATAGACTAATACAAGACCTATAGACTAATACAAGACCTATAGACTGATACAGGACCTATAGACTAATACAAGACCTATAGACTAATACAGGACCTATAGACTAATACAGGACCTATAGACTAATACAGGACCTATAGACTAATACAAGACCTATAGACTAATATAGGACTTAGACAAAAACAAGACCTATAGACTAATACAAGACATATAGACTGATACAGGACCTATAGACTAATACAAGACCTATAGACTAATACAAGACCTATAGACTAATACAGGACCTATAGACTGATACAGGACCTATAGACTAATACAAGACCTATAGACTAATACAGGACCTATAGACTAATACAGGACCTATAGACTAATACAGGACCTATAGACTAATACAAGACCTATAGACTGATACAGGACCTATAGACTGATACAAGACCTATAGACTAATACAGGACCTTTAGACTAATACAGGACCTATAGACTAATACAAGACCTATAGACTGATACAGGACCTATAGACTAATACAGGACCTATAGACTGATACAGGACCTATAGACTGATACAGGACCTATAGATTGATACAAGACATATAGACTGATACAAGACATATAGACTGATACAAGACCTATAGACTAATACAGGACCTATAGACTAATACAGGACCTATAGACTGATACAAGACCTATAGACTGATACAAGACCTATAGACTGATACAAGACCTATAGACTAATACAAGACCTATAGACTGATACAAGACCTATAGACTGATACAAGACCTATAGACTGATACAAGACCTATAGACTGATACAGGACCTGCAGACTGATACAGGACCTGCAGACTGATACAGGACCTGCAGACTGATACAGGACCTGCAGACTGATACAGGACCTGCAGACTGATACAGGACCTGCAGACTGATACAGGACCTGCAGACTGATACAGGACCTGCAGACTGATACAGGACCTGCAGACTGATACAAGACCTATAGACTGATACAGGACCTATAGACTGACACAGGACCTTTAGACTGACACAGGACCTTTAGACTGACACAGGACCTATAGACTGATACAGGACCTATAGACTGATACAGGACCTATAGACTGATACAGGACCTATAGACTGATACAAGACCTATAGACTAATACAGGACCTATAGACTGATACAGGACCTATAGACTGATACAGGACCTATAGACTGATACAGGACCTATAGATTGATACAAGACATATAGACTAATACAAGACCTATAGACTGATACAAGACCTATAGACTGATACAGGACCTATAGACTGATACAAGACCTATAGACTAATACAAGACCTATAGACTAATACAAGACCTATAGACTGATACAGGACCTATAGACTAATACAAGACCTATAGACTAATACAGGACCTATAGACTAATACAGGACCTATAGACTAATACAGGACCTATAGACTAATACAAGACCTATAGACTAATATAGGACTTAGACAAAAACAAGACCTATAGACTAATACAAGACATATAGACTGATACAGGACCTATAGACTAATACAAGACCTATAGACTAATACAAGACCTATAGACTAATACAGGACCTATAGACTGATACAGGACCTATAGACTAATACAAGACCTATAGACTAATACAGGACCTATAGACTAATACAGGACCTATAGACTAATACAGGACCTATAGACTAATACAAGACCTATAGACTAATATAGGACTTAGACAAAAACAAGACCTATAGACTAATACAAGACATATAGACTGATACAGGACCTATAGACTAATACAGGACCTATAGACTTACACAAGACATATAGACTAATACAGGACCTATAGACTAATACAGGACCTATAGACTAATACAAGACCTATAGACTAATACAAGACCTATAGACTAATACAAGACCTATAGACTAATATAGGACTTGTAGACAAAAACAAGACCTATAGACTGATACAGGACCTATAGACTAATACAGGACCTGTAGACTTACACAAGACCTATAGACTAATACAGGGCCTATAGACTAATATAAAGTAGGACCTATAGACTAATACAGGACCTATAGACTAATACAAGACCTATAGACTGATACAGGACCTATAGACTAATACACAATAATACGTTAAAACACTAACCTCCTCCTCCTGGTGTCTTCCTGTGCAGGTACGAGGTCAGAAAGCGTCCCGCTGCGGGGTCTCGGTCGCAGCCTCGGCAGTCCCAGAGTTTACCGTGCAGCGATGCCGTCCTCAACTGTCCCGCCTGCATGACCACGCTCTGCCTGGACTGTCAGAGGTGAGGCTTCACAGCAACGAGAGTCAAGGTTTAGACCTGAACGAGGAACCCAAGGCTTTACTCGTCTTTAACAACAATCATTTAAAATGCCTTGAATACATCTGGCACATTCTCACTTACTTACTTAGTTACCTACTTACTAACTTACTGACTTATTGACTATAACATCTACTTACTTGCTTACTTACTTACTGAGTTACTTACTATAACATCTACTTACTTACGTTCTGACTTACTTACTTGCTTACTAACTTACTGACTTACTTACTATAACATCTACTTACTTACCTACTTACTATAACATCTACTTACTTACCTACTTACTATAACATCTACTTACTTACCTACTTACTTACTATAACATCTACTTACTTACCTACTTACTATAACATCTACTTACTTACCTACTTACTATAACATCTACTTACTTACCTACTTACTTACTATAACATCTACTTACTTGCCTACTTACTTACTAACTTACTGACTTACTTACTATAACATCTACTTACTTACCTACTTACTTACTATAACATCTACTTACTTGCCTACTTACTTACTAACTTACTGACTTACTTACTATAACATCTACTTACTTACCTACTTACTTACTATAACATCTACTTACTTACCTACTTACTTACTAGAACATCTACTTACTTGCCTACTTACTTACTTACTCACTGACTTACTTACTATAACATCAACTTACTTACCTACTTGCTTACTAACTTACTGAGTTACTTACTATAACATCTACTTACTTACCTACTTACTTGCTTACTAACTTAATGACTTAATTACTATAACATCTACTTACTTACCTACTTACTTACTTACTTACATGACATCTACTTACTTACTTACTAACTTAGTGACTTACTTACTATAACATCTACTTCCTTTACCTACTTACTAACTAACTAACTATAACATCTACTTACTGACTGACTGACTGACATACTATAAAATCTACTTACTTACCTACTTACTGACTTACTATAACACCTACTTACTGACTTACTATAAAATCCATTTACCTGCCTACTTATTTATATATATATATATATATATATATATATATATATATATATATATATATATTTCTTTTTTATTTATTTATTTGTGTGTCCACTCAGGCATGAAAAGTACCGGACGCAGTACCGAGCCATGTTCGTCATGAACTGCGCGGTGAAGAAAGACGAGGTGTTGCGCTACAAAACGCAGCAGGAGGTGAAACCGAAGAAGAACAAGAGGAAGAGGCGAGCGGGACCGACGCCAGAAACGCCCATGGACGTGACTCCGGACCCGGCGCCGGCCGGGATGGACGCCGACGAGGTTTACCACCCGGTCCAGTGCACCGAGTGCTCCACCGAGGTGGCCGTGTTCGATAAAGACGAGGTCTACCACTTCTTCAACATCCTGGCCAGCCACTGCTGAGACACACAAGCAGCCTCTGAGATTAACTGTTGGACTCACCGGCCAAGTTGGCAGATGGATGACAAAGTTCAGCGGGCCAAGCATCTTTATGGAGCCAAAATAATAAATTGGGTTTTCTTTGGAACATCACAAAACTTTCTTTGTGTGATTGCAAGTCCTGCTGGTTCATCCTCTGTTTTTAACGGGCTTTTTTTTTTTTTTTTTTGGAAAGCTGGCTGCCAAAAATCTCCACATACTGGCTAATTAATTAGTGGTGCCTGGCATTCCGAAACGGACAAAGAATGGACTTAAAAACAGACTAAAATCCGACTAAAGAACCGACTAAAAACGGACTAAAATCTGACAAAAAAACTGACCGAAAACAGACAGTTTTTATTTTATTTCATGGGTTTGTTTGTGACTCTTCACCTCCTGGCAGCTCTTTTCCGCTGCAGCATCGAAGAAGAAGAAGAATAGAAGAAGATCAAGAAGAAGAAGAAGAACTGGGGCTGACCGCTTTCTCTGAGACTTAAAGCTACTAACGTTAGCATGGCAGCTTCCAGCAGTGGGCGGAGCCTCCACGCTGCCTCCTGTTTATGTCCAGTATACCAGGATGTAGATGAGATATGAGCTTTGGGCGTGTTAGTTTAAACAGAGATTAGCGATGTAAATGTAGCCTCAGTTATCTGTGGCGTTTTTAATCTCTCTTAAATTCACAAACGCTGGGATTTGACACCGAAACTCTGCTTGTTGCAGCTCTGATTGGTCAGTACTCAACTGAATACACAGAAGCTCGAATTTAGAGGCCGATACAGATGTTAAAATTTTAGAAATACGTCTGGATAGGGATATATCGGCTGATATCTGTTTCTTTTCCTACCGACTTCCCGGTGACACTTTACCTCCTCATTTAGCATTCATAATCAGGATATAGATATTGAATAAATGGTTAATAACACTGTAATGTACTGTAAGAATTGTGACCAAGATGTACTGAGAGGGGAACTTTACTGTTGCAAATAAACTCATCAGTGCTTTCTGTTGGTCAAACGAACGGAGACAGTTTCTAAATAAACGTGTTTGACATTTCTGTTCTCAGATTTCTTCTAATTTAATGGCAGACATATGCTGAACGCCGATACCTATAGATACAGTAGCTGCGAGAAGCTAACATTGGTCTATTTATATTTTTTAAGAACACGTATACTGTATTATGGATGCACCGAATCCAGATATTTGGGGTTCAGCCCGAATACCGAATCCCCTGGTTGAGATTGTGCTGCCTCCTCCTCCCATCCTCAGTCCATGAACACAGTAAACACATGAATGAAGTCAACAGGGACTGTCCTTCCTTTGCTGTACCTGAAGTTGCTGCATTTTTGCTGCTGTCTGGAGATTCCTTCATGCACAACTCGTATTCTTTCAGATGTTTCAGACCAGATGTTGTAACAGCGGCCATGTTGTGTATAGTTTAGGGTCCTCGCCACCACCAGACCAATCAGCATTGAACAGATTGAACATGTAGCTGGACTTGAATTGCCTTTTGACTGAAAGTGCCGCCAAACAACAACTTTTTCTGCTCACCAGATCCATGTCCACTTCCTCACAGCCTACTGCTCACCAGATCCATGTCCACTTCCTCACAGCCTACTGCTCACCAGATCCATGTCCACTTCCTCACAGCCTACTGCTCACCAGATCCATGTCCACTTCCTCACAGCCTACTGCTCACCAGATCCATGTCCACTTCCTCACAGCCTACTGCATTGTACACTCCACCAACGTAAACACCTTCCCGTAACCAACGGCACCGTTGCTATGGCGACCAGCGTAGCGCGCGGAGTGCAAGCGTAGGGTTCGGTTCCCTGGGAAAAAATTCTAAGGTTCAACAGAAACCGAGCCCCGTCAAAAAGCCCAATATTCAGCCGAATCCTGGATTCGGTGCATCCCTTATACTATATATGGTTTAGTTTTTTTAACCACTATCACCATCATTTGTGGGTTTTTTAACACCAAAAAAATACATTGACATAATGTATCATCCCAAGTAATAAAAATAAACAGGAAGATGAGTAATATTAGGTATAAAACCCCAAAAGACAGCAACATCTGAAACAGACAGATCACAAAAAAATACTAAAAAGGACCAAAACAAAGCTCTTATTAGATCTGTAATTTTGTTGAAAGTATGAAAAGAAGTAGAGAGGAAAGGGGAGAACACAATGACCAATTATATAAAACTAGTTTCATAGAAATAACACAATGTTGTACACAGAATAAAGTTGTCTCAATCTTGATTAGAACTTTATTTTGAAATTTTTCTTTTTGTAATATTTTATTTAAATTTAGTAACCATGGCCAATTATATAAAACTAGTTTCATACAAATAAAACAATGTACACAGAATAACAGTGTTCTCTTTTTTTTGCATTTTATTTAAAGTAGTAGTATGCATTACAAACAATGTTAAAAAAACTGTAATACATCACTTATTGTCAAGTAGATAAAAATGAACAGAGATAAACATAAAACATGCCAGGGGATCAGCAAAGAATAGAAAATTAATAAACTGAAAACATAACATAGGGAGCTCAATCTTTTTTTTTATGAAGTAATTGTCTTAATATATAGCACTGCCTTTACTTTTATGAATGTAAAAAAATTGCAAAGAATATTATGAGATTGGTAAGAATATATTCTTTCTCAGATATAGTATCGTTTTCCAGCAAAAACTTCAAAGTTATAGGTAATATAAAAGATAAATCTACAAAATATCCTTTACTATATAATTACTGCACTTTATTTTGAAATCCGGATGTTGGAACTCCCTGGGCTGCGTCGACGTCAGAGCCGTACGCCCGAACACGGAGTTGTGATTGGCTGAAAACGATCACCTTATTATTAAACCCTCAACCCCTTAGAAGCCACCAGAAAATATCCTACCCCCAGGGAATGCAATTACACTTGTACTGTTCAACATCATGATGAATTATATGTTCTCAAACTTAGATTTATACAGCAAATCTAATTTTAAAATGACATTATATTACATATCCTGTACACTAGGTGGCGGTATGCAATCCGCCATTAAATAAGGGAGGAAGAAGAAGGCAAACATCCTCTACTACCACGTAGAAAGCGGGATAAGCTGGGAATAAGTTGACAAAAGTGAAGTTGGAGTTGTAACAATGGCGCTGGGTGACTGTTGGAAGCAGTTATCCTGGTTTTACTACCAGTATCTTCTGGTGACGGCGCTCTACATGCTGGAGCCCTGGGAGAGGACGGTGTTCAGTATCCTTTTCTGTGTGAAACAACTAGCTAGCAAGCTAATGTGCTAACTTGAGCTAGAACGTCAGCAGAGCCACCCTACCGTTACGCCCGAAAAACACAACGCTAACGTTTCTAATATATTTAACGTATTTAAGTTGTGATGTGAATATCAGTTAAGGCGTTTTACAAATCCATAGGTGTATGTGGCAAATTCGGCATACATAAATAGTACAGTTCAGTTGTTGTTTTTGTGGAAATGAAAATGTTTGCCAGTCGCTAACGTGTTTCAACACACATTATTTACATATCAGAACAACGTATTTATTTTTTATTAATGCCGAATTCATGGGCTGCCCATAATGTTTTAGAAAAACTAACATTTTGTTCCACAAGGAAGTTGTATTTACCTGGATAGCAATTAAATGACGGATCGTCAAACGCACATGAATGTAAAGGGATTGGCGGAAAAGAACGAAAAAACTCGTATTTGTAATAACAATAACGTTGTTTTTTGAGTGCCGAGTTAAAGACTCTGCGATAATGTATTAGAAAATGTCTCAAACTTTGTTGTACTACTCTCGTACCTTTTACCTACACGTAACAACGCGTTAAAGAGGTAGAATTGCCAACGGAGTTCAGCACGTGTTTGTAAAAGGTTAGTTAGGGAGCTTCCCATCCACAGGCAGCTGACTCACACATGATGGCTACACCATGTTTCTAGTTATATTTTAGATAACCGAAGCTCAACCTAAATTAAACCGTAAAACTTTAACCTGGAAAGTCCAAGCCCGAGGGAGGGGAGGGGAGGGGAGGGGAGGGGAGGGATCAGCGGTTAATAATTAAAAGGTATGGTGTTAATGGTGTTATGGCTACACTTGGCTCAAGTAAAAACAATGCCAAAATATAGACATTTTCAATGGAATTACATTGCAAGGCAATAGCCTGGCCCCTTGTTAACTGTCATTTACAACAGTTTGTTTACAACTGTAATATTGAAGAAACTTGATTTTTATTTGACATAAAGGGTTTTTTTTGGCTCATAATCGGGCCACAAAACGTTGGGCTCTCTTTACTTGTGATGGGAAGTTGTCATGTTTAGCAAAAAAAAAAAAAAAATCATAAAAACTAGGACAGACTTCAACTACGACTCCCAAGGTGAATTTCAGTAAGAAACACCCAATCAGAGCTTAAAATTATGTTGTGTGCAACGCTAAATGAAGTTTAAGATTACACTTCATAGAAAACTGATACAACCTCAACAGTTTAATTCAGTTTTCTCCATAACGAGTTAAAGATTTTGTCTAAAAAGTGTCAGAAATTAGTCCCAAAAAAAAAAGTTAAAGGTGACATTTTTATAGTGCTTGTTATGATCAACCAACTACCCAAAATATATAAGGTCTGAAGTTAGGGCTGGGCGATATATCGATATAAAAAATATATCGATATATTTTTAAATGAGATATGGAATTAGACCATATCGCATATATCAATATAGTTCAAATTTGATCCTTGCTCTAAGCAAGCTGCTGACTCCTTTTGGATTGGCCTCTTTTAATTTATAGGCTTTTTATTTAAGATCTTTTTTTTTATTTAAATGTGCCCCTTATGGAGCTTTGATTTAAAAAAAAAAAAAAAAAAAAAAAAAAAAAAAAAAAAAAGTACTCCTGTTATACAGTTTTTATGTTTACATTATATTGTTATTTGAACAGCTGAGCATTTAATCATGAACAAGGTGAAGAAACCGGTTTATTTATTAATTTGATTTTGCAACTGTTCACTGAAATAACCGGTTTCTATGAAACTACTTGTGACATGTCATATTTGGCTTTGACTTTGACTGAACTGCTCTCACTTTGCGGAAAAAAATATCGGGATACATATCGTATATCGATATTCAGCCAAAATATATCGGGGATATGACTTTTGGTCCATATCGCCCAGCCCTATCTGAAGTGTGTCCAAATGTTTCCGGTTTAGGGGTTTTGATACGCCAGAGCAGGGGGAACGAGAGGGGAAGACACCAGAGCAGGGGGAATGAGATGGGGGGGGAAATACCAGAGCAGGGGGAATGAGAGGAGAGGGGGAAACACCAGAGCAGGGGCAATAAGATGGGGAAAACACAAGAGAAGGGGGAATAAGATGGGGGAGAAATACCACAGCAGGGGGAATGAGAGGGGAAAACACCAGAGCAGGGGGAATGAGAGGGGGGAAAACACCAGAGCAGGGGGAATAAGATGGGGGGGAAAATACCACAGCAGGGGGAATGAGAGGGGAAAACACCAGAGCAGGGGGAATGAGAGGGGGGGAAAACACCAGAGCAGGGGGAATAAGATGGGGGGAAAATACCACAGCAGGGGGAATGAGAGGAGAGGGGAAACACCAGAGCAGGGGGAATGAGAGGGGCAAACGTAGCACAAGACATGCCTTTTTAAACGGAAACATAGCAATGTGAATGTAGCCTGAAATATCCCTAATGGAATATTGAATCAAATCAAATCGGGAGCTTGTATATGACCCAGCCCTAATGATCTAATGAATCTGCGTGTACTGTATACAGGTTTACGGTAACCAGGTTACTCCAGTGCACGTAAACACGTCCGATAACCAGCGTGACGTAATTCCCCAGAGTAACCCGAGTGCGTGTGAACGTATCGAATGTCCGAGTGTCTCCTGGTAATCCACAGAACACAATGTCAGCCGTTATCACTGGAACGACGCCCTTTTAAAAGTGACATTCAACGCTCATTTTCAGGTTCATACTTGTATTTTTGTGTTTCTACTAAAACATGTTTACATAATCGTCATCATCGTTGTGTGTTTATGTAGCTACTCGCATCTGGGACATTATATCTGGCCCTTTAAAAAAAAAAAAAAAAAAAACACTAATACTAGAGAGAGAGAGAGACTCTCAGTAAGTCTACACACACACGCATACACCACACACACACACACACACACACACACACACACACACACACACACAGACACACACAGATATACACATAGACACAGATATACACACACATACATAGAAACACAGATACACAGACACACACAGATATACACATAGACTCCTCCCCTCCTGTTGCTCCTTAACTCCTCCTCCTCCTGTTGCTCCTTAACTCCTCCTCCTCCTCCTGTTGCTCCTTAACTCCTCCTCCTCCTGTTGCTCCTTAACTCCTCCTCCTCCTCCTGTTGCTCCTTAACTCCTCCCCTCCAGACTCGCTGCTGGTCTCGGTGGCCGGCATGGCCGTCTACACCGGCTACGTCTTCATGCCGCAGCACATCATGGCCATCCTGCACTACTTCGAAGTCGTCCAATGACACGACGGCGCCGTCCACAGGTCCCGCCTCTCCATCTGTCCACCCGCCGCCCCCAAAGCTAACTCCATGGCAACAGTCAAAGTTTGGGGCATCGTGCTTGAGGTCACGTTGGACCATCTTATTCCCCGGGACGGTTTCTTTCCTCACTGAGATATACGCAGTGGTGTAGTCTTAACATATACAACAAACATGTACGTTATATTGGCCAGAATCTGCCTTTTTGGGGAGGGGGAAGGGGGGGGCCATATCATAGTATGGGGGGGGAGGGGGGAGAGGGGGGTCTGTGTGTCCTCCCCCAGGGAAGTTTTGAGCATCAACGACTTCATTTCCTGTATTCGGATACACTTTTATGCACCACTTTATGGTGGAAGTACCTTTTTTATATTTTCTGTGTGAAGAAGGAAAAACACAGATGGTAATTCAAAATTGGAGATGCACCGATAGGCCGGCCGGTGACCGGAGTGTGCCGGTTTTCACGAGCTCGGCCGTGACCGGCAGGTCAGTCTGACATAACACTTATACGATTTTGTCGACTAATCGATTTAGTTGATTTAATTGACAGAGCTGTGCTCTTTGAGAGGTGGTTAAGACTAGAAAAGCACAATATAAATGTAGTTAATTAACCATCTGTAAAACTGAGTTTCTCCACAATTAATCCTGCAAAAGCACCACTTTAAATCTCGTGTTTACCATAAATGTGCTCAGAAGTTTCTTGGAAATGAGTAATTAAGCATGAATAAGCATAAAAAATGACTAATCGACTAAGAGATGGCAGCCCTAATTGCTTTAGTTTGATATTGGATGTGAAAAGAAGGAAATGGTTTTAACATTGCACTTTAGATTAGAGTGTGAATGTCCCACACCAGGAGTAATTTATATAGTTCTATTTCATAGTGATCCATTATCTGTTCAAAAACACGTTCTATTAAAGAAAAGATAGAAAATAAATATTTGTGAAATGGAATCGGCTAAAATCGTTATCGGCCGGCCTAACTCAAAGAAAATCGGAAACCGGAATCGGCCTAGAAAGTTGTAATCGGTGCATCTCTGTTCAAAATATATCAAAAATATAATGTAACGTATGTTGCAGCGTGTCATTGGGCATGTTTAAGTGGCTACATGGAAATCCTGGAGCTTTCTTAGTGGGTACACTGCGTTTACCTGCGGAGACTACACCGCTGGACATTTGGGATTGTGAACGTGCGTTTCTGGCTCCAAAGAAGGGTTTCCGCTTGGTTTCCTTTCACGGGTTTTTAATCAAGCGCACCTTACTGTTTTTATTATTTCTTTTGGAAAATGTGATTATACAGCTGTCTGGTTGTGTGGAGTGATTGGACTGTTTCATTTTTTGATTCCATTTAGGACATGAAGCCAATGTCCTCTGAGAGTTTTATACAGGAAACGCAGCGGCAGCAGTTGATGGACTAAATACGTTGTCCTTTTACTCCATTTTTTTATGAGCCAAATATGATTTTATGATTTATTAGAGCAGGATCAGAGCCCGATTGTCAAAGTGGGCGAAAGCTGCCGTTAAAGGAAGAACTTGAGCCATTTTAGGAGAGGGTGAGAGCAGTGGTGGAGTCTAATGTATTGTAGTGGGTGTACTGTACTGTATATGTATGGGCCTATACTGTATATGTATGGGCCTATACTGTATATATGGGCCAGAATGGGCCTTTTGGGGGGGGGATATCATGGTGGGGGGTCTGGGTGTCCTCCAGGGAAGACTTAATTTCCTGTATTCAGACTCCCTTTTATGCACCAATTTACGGTGCAAATCCCTTTTTTATTTAGCCTGTGTGAAGGAGAAAAACACAGATGGCAGTTCAAAATATATCTAAAATATAAAGTATGTTGTTGTGGGTCATTGGGCATTTTTAAATAGGAATGTGGAAATCCTGGAGCTTTCTTATTGGGTATACTGGGTATACTTTGTATCACTTACGGTGTTTTTCCATCACATGGTACTCAACTCGCCTCCACTCTACTCGCCTTTTTTTGGTTTTCCATTACGAAAAAAAAAGTCCCTAGTACCTGCTAATGGGTACTTTGTGTGTGTGGGTGTGGTCCGAAAAACCGGGTGTCCAGTATGCTGGACCCCACAAGTTTAAAGGGCTGTTTGAGGGTTAAGACTTGGTTTTAGGGTTATAATTAGGTGAGGGTGAGGGTAAGGGTTAAGGTTAGGCATTTAGTTGTGATGGTTAAGGTTAGGGTAAGGGGCTAGGGAATGCATTATGTCAATGACGGGTCCCCACAAAGATAGTGCCACAAACCTGTGTGTTGCGTTAGGTCACAGCAGTTTCCTGCAGCATCGCTATGATGACCAGCCACGCTGAGGCGGTACTAAAATCTGCAATGGAGCACTTACCATGTAATGGAAAAACGCCATTAGACCACACCACTGGGTGAGAGCGGCAGAGTGTGCAAAAACAAATACTCTGCAAAGGAGTGGAAACATGGTGGCGTGGTAAGAGCATAGCAGCCTGAGAAGTGTCTTATTATTAGGGCTGGGTATCATAACAGCGTGACTTCGATACCTGTTCCTAAACGCTGCTTTTTATAAAAGTACTGTAGCGTAGTGTTAGAGCAACACAAGACGCTCTCAGCCAGGTGGTTGTTTTTAGAGAGCCTAAATGTTGAAAGTCATCTCACCTTTAAAGCAGACTTGGTTAACGGTTTGTACATGAATTATAAAATGTTTATTAAGTTCCATTTTTATGTAATCGTTGTACTGCTACCGGTATTCCTTTTTACAAAGTGAAAATTGTGATTATTCTTCCCTGCAAAATTATGCATTTCTCTTAATTTGTCGTGTATGTGATCTTGGATACATATTTGTAAAGTTTTGTAGTTGGACGAGTTGGCGAATCTGTGAACTACTGATGCTAAGCTGTGCTCTATAACTCAGAAATCATTAAAGGGATTTCAAACTACAACCAAGCACTATGTTTTTAATGAAGCTACTTTTATAACAAACTGTTTATTGATTTTATTGTTTTGTCTTGCCCCGACCAATCAGCTCCGAGTGCCGTCTCCTTCCTGTTGACCCTTGTCACGGTGCAACGAGGCATCGTGACTTTGCGTTAACATGCACGCCACTTTCCTCTTCCTTTCACACTACGGCGATAATTCACACGTAATGTAGGTCAATGGAGGCCATACGGCATTGATAAACACGCTAAAAATCGATTATGCGTCTTTAACATGCCAAAATGGCATACAAATTGGCGTGTCATACATATACACCACTTCATGAGATCAGTCTGCATGGTGACTGACAAAATCTGTCAATTTAAAGGACAAATCCGGCTACTTTTTATGGGTAAAGTTAAAAAGAACTTGCTATTTCTACACCACTAACAAGGCTCAAAATAGCCCCACACTTCCACAGTAGAATATAGGGATGGGCGATACCACACTTTTAGGATTACCGATACTTTTTCTTGCATTTTCATTGATATCAATACCAATACCGTTAATTTCTTATTGCCAATTTTTGTCAGTAAAAATATTATTACATTTAAGACAAATCACAGGGCAAATACAGACCATTTATACAAAATGTATTATGGTCAATACATAATAAAATTGAAATAAATAACATAAATATGAATGAAATAAATTAAATATGAACCAAAACATACACATTTTCACTTTTCTTATTTCTCAAAAAAAGAAAAAAGACCAATCTTGGTAGTGCATTGGCTCGTCTCCTGTCACGTGACATGGGCCAGCTCAATACGCCGCCAGGTACAGGGGTGTCCCGGCACATAGTAATTTAAGTAAGTAATCTAAAACAGCTGAAAGTGATGCATACACCCCCAATTATTATTTGTTAGTTTATATCGATATTTTTTTAAGGAAATCAATGCCAAATGAGTAGCGTGAGTATATTGATCTATCGATACCACAGGATTGATACGCCCATCCCTAGTAGAATAGTGAGGGTCCCTACATGTAAACACAAGCATTGAGAACTCTGTTAAGTGTACAGACAGTTTATTACAAAGAGTTTAAAGATGATCACTATACAGGCGGGGGACATCTAGGGAAAACAGTCACGACTAGTCGAACACAACGTGAACTGAACAGTCACTTGAAATCTTAAAGATGGCGCCCGCCTGTATACGTGAACGGTACTGTCTTTATATACTATCTTTTTTTTTGTGATCAATTCTATATTAGCACCGTTTATATCATTCAGACACAGAGGTGTCAAAAGCATTCACAGTCATTACTAAAAACGCCATTAAGGACCAAAGCTTAGGCTGCCCCACAGGGGCCTATAGTGCACTACCCCACCTCCCCAATTTGGGATTTTTTTTTTAATAACTATAATGTTATATTGAAATGTTTAGGGCTGTGCTCGATTGAAGAAATTCTTAGTCGAATAACACTCGTTCAATCGTATTGACTAATCGATTAGTTGATTTAATCGACAGATCTGTAAATCTGAGTTTCTAAACTCTAAAAGCACCACTTTAATTCTCGTGTTTACCAGAGATGTGCTCGTAGGTTTCTTGGAAGTAAGTCATTCAGCATGAAAAAAAGCATCAAACATGACTAATGGACTAAAGAAATCTAAGTTAAGACCAAAACGACCGATTAGTCGACTAAGAGGGAGCAGCCCTAGAAATGTTTATGTTGAAAATTTTGGGATGCAGCTATTTCAGCTGCATTTATGCCAATTGAAAATGAACGCAAGTGTACAGTCTTTTTTTTTTTAATCTTTATTAAAAAGATAGCATAGCCAGTCCTTCCAGAAAAATGCGGAGTTTTTTTGTGATTGTTGCGGGCAAAAATCCTTGATTATGCGGCACGTTTTCTTAAAAAACTGCAATGGAATATGCTCTATATGATATTTATGCAAATGTATGCAATGAAACTGCGGGAACTTGCAAAAATTGCAGTTTGATGAAAAAGAGAGAAAAAAGTGATGATGTTCACGTGGCGTAATTACGTCACTTCATAATGTTCCCATGGCAACAGGGGAAAATGGCTGCTCTTGTGCGAAGTAAACGCAACTTATTTTCAACTTTCTGCTAAGATATATTATGGGACCTTTTTGCAACGAAAATGCGGGGATCATGAAATCATGCGAGCCCCACATATTTAGCGCGGAAATCGGCAACTTATGCAGCGAAAGTGCAACTTATTTGAAAAAATGCGTATGGTCTGGGAGTGTGAACATGTGCATGAGTTCTGGCATAAAATAACATTAATAATATCTGATGTGGGGCCCCTGGTGGCCGCAGGTTCGACTCCGCCCTGCGGCCCTTTGCTGCGTGCCGATCTCCTTCTCTCTCCCCTTTCAAGTCTAAGCTGTCCTATCCAAATAAAGGCCTAAAAATGCCCCAAAAAGAGATCTGAGAAGCAGTTAACCATAGTCCTCATAAATCCGACAGAGACAGAGGAAGGGGACGGGACCACCAGAACAATCCTGGAAGTGGAACGTCGTGGACATAGACTAGATAGCATATGAAGGTAAATATGGTGCAAAAAAGGTGAGCGCTTGTAGAATCAGGGTGGCTACAGGTATAAACAAGTTAAATTTAAGACTTTTCAAGACCACTTCTAAATGAAATTTAAGACTTGAATGCGGTGAGTTGTAATTATGTTCAACGAGACACTGAACCAGACAATCAAAAGCAAACAACTGGACTTGCATGTGCGTTATTGGTTAAATGACCACATCCAGTCAAGATTATAAGGAGCAGTTCATGGGCCATGCAACTGCCCAGGATCTACTTCAGCATTTCAAAGTAAGTGCGCCATAAATATATTTATTAACGAACCTCTTGTATGTTGTGTATCATATAGTTAAGCTTTACTGATTTGTCAAGTGAATAACAACTATGGATAGGGCACTACACGTTAATTAGACAAATTAAAATGAATGAATTAAAAACAATGGTATTAGAGTCTGCTGTTTACCTGCCAATATGTATAAATAGTATACATGCTGCTCATAAAAATAGCCCCACATCATCACATACCCTTCACCATACCCCCACATCATCACATACCCTTCACCATACCCCCACATCATCACATACCCTTCACCATACCCCCACATCATCACATACCCTTCACCATACCCCCACATCATCACATACCCTTCACCATACCCCCACATCATCACAAACCCTTCACCATACCCCACATCATCACAAACCCTTCACCATACCCCACATCATCACATACCCTTCACCATACCCCCACATCATCACATACCCTTCACCATACCCCACATCATCACAAACCCTTCACCATACCCCCACATCATCACATACCCTTCACCATACCCCCACATCATCACATACCCTTCACCATACCCCCACATCATCACATACCCTTCACCATACCCCACATCATCACATACCCTTTACCATACCCCCACATCATCACATACCCTTCACCATACCCCCCACATCATCACATACCCTTCACCATACCCCCAAATCATCACATACCCTTCACCATACCCCCACATCATCACATACCCTTCACCATACCCCCACATCATCACATACCCTTCACCATACCCCCACATCATCACATACCCTTCACCATACCCCCACATCATCACATACCCTTCACCATACTAGCCTCATAGCTGGTTTGATTTACATTGAGAGATGATTTTATTGAAAGTGCCCCATCTCTAGGTATGGTGAAGGGTATGTGATGATGTGGGGGTATGGTGAAGGGTATGTGATGATGTGGGGGCCAAGGGAACTTTATCAGGATGCATAGTATCCTGGATCCATGAAATAACTGGCCTTTAAAAATAAACATCTGCCTGCCTCTATGGGAATTTAACATAGGGGTGGACTGACTTATGTCCCCTGTATTTTAAGGAAGAACATTTATTTATTTACGATACATTATTTATTCACAAAGAAAATTGGTGTCCTTAAAGGTTGGACTTTTCCTACTTTTTAAAAATAAGGATTTAAGATCAATTTCCAAAAGAGGATTTTTGTATTCCTCTTTTTAGTCAACTTATCATGGGTTCATAAACTTATGAGCACCACTTGTCATTTAACCAATAAAGCACATGCAAGTCCAGTTGTTTGCTTTTGGTTGTCTGGTTAAGTGTCTTGTCAAACATAATTACAAACGCTGGACTCAGGTGAGGAGTTATTTTTTGATATATGGCGCCAGTCCAAATTTAGCGTAACGTATCTGGTCTTGTCCTTTCCACAGGTAAATGACTGTACAAGCCCCGAATCTGGAAACATTGCTTTGATCACTTCTTTAATCCCGTCATTAGACCTGTAGGAATTGTGGCTTGTCACAGTCTTCAGCACCCAAATCACCTCTGCTCCGAGTGTTGGCATAGAGCCACAAATTGCTCGGCGGTCAGCTGGCATTGTTGTCTGTGGATTTCCCATCCTAAAATCCAGCGTTGTAGCAGAAACTAGCAATTACAGTCTACTGGCGAGCCTTTACGTAGTACGTAGTTTACCAAGTTTGAAATTCTTCCGACGAATAACGCAGTTCGCTTCATAAACATTCCCAGGCACCGACCTCAACCAATAATACTTGTTCTTTTCAAGCCATTTGTAATTGAACTTCCATTTCCCCATGTTTCCAGGTGGCTATCAACCATTGCTGTGTTACCTGTATGTGGCGAAATTGCAAATCCCACTGACTATGGCCACGCCAAGACCCGCCCACGAAGCAGCTCAATTGGTAGGCATATATATATATATATATCTTTATCGTCTGCATACATCTGAAAACCTGCTCCCGGACATGATTGCAGTAAGTAATTTACTAATTACTGTCCCGATATGAGTCAAGTGCAGATGTGAGTTGCGCATGTGTCACTTTGCAAGTAGCCTACAAGATGCTAACAAGAAACTTCTCTAAAGTCAGTACAATAAAAATGGACCTACGACGAAGTTCGTTCACTGCTGGCTACAAGTTAGCAATCAAACACAACAGAGGCTTTCACTTGAATGGCGTTTTTAGTTAATGTTAGCAATCAAGCAATCATAGCTAATACGTTTTTGAAATGATTTCAAATGTAAGGATGTATGTAAAGAGAAAAGTTTATTATTTTATGGATTTCACAAATTTCAGTATGACACGTTATGTCACAAACCGTTTAAATCTGAGCATGCGCGACTCACATCTGCACTCGACTCACATCGGGCAGTGACAATTACTATAGAGGTTTTAATCGTGCAACAGAAAACTCAGATTGGACAGATAGTCTAGCTAGCTGTCTGGATTTACCCTGCAGAGATTTGAGGAGCAGTTAACCATAGTCCTCACAAATCCACCGGAGGTTAGAACGCCAACACAGAGACAGAGGAAGGGGACGCACATCCGGCAAGTTTCCGGTGGCACCAGAACAATCTAGGAAGTGGGACGTCGTGGACATAGACTACGTAGCTACTACCCGACAGGAACTGTATCAACAACTGGCAACCTACTGACAATATAGCTAGCTAGCAGACACAATGTTTGGTTAGGAGTTATAGCTATAGGCTAACCTACTGACATTATAGCTAGCTAGCAGACAACATTTTTGGTTAGGAGTTATAGCTACAGGCTAACTAACTGATATTATAGCTAGCTAGCAAACAATGTTTGGTTAGGAGTTATAGCTACAGGCTAACTAACTGACATTATAGCTAGCTAGCAAACACAATCTTTGGTTAGGAGTTATAGCTACAAGCTAATTTTAGGTTGTAAAAAGTTAAAACCATGCTTATATTTTGAAAACAATACTTTTGGTCTTATTTAGCCTGCAGGTAAATCTAATCAAATACTGATTAATCCTAATCATCACTTGACTGCCTCACCCCAAACCTAGTTTCTAAAGAATTAATTAGCTCATATCTGTCATTTAGCATACTGTAGGACAGTGGTTCCCAACCTTTTTTCCTTGGCGCCCCCCCTACTCATGTCTAAGAAAAGCTGAGCCCCCGCCCGAAACCGAAGTTGAGGTAACTCTCGAGATAGAGCCTTACTTTCTTTTTTGATACAGAGCAGTTATCAGCACTGTTACGTTTCTCCGCCAGTGTTAGGGTTGTAGCAGGGAGGAGTAGGGAATGGCGGACCCAAAATGCAGAGAGCAGGCAGGCAAGCAGGGGAACGTTTGAAGTGGAGGATTTATTAAGGAAACACAAACAAACCAAGGGAGTCCTGTTAGCTGCAGCTGGCAAAAACCGATTCCAAAAATGAAGACAAAAGGTATCAACAAAAACCAAGGGAATCCAAGAAAACAGGAATAACCGGGAGCACAGAAATAGACGAGGACTGACACTTGGGGACACAAAACGCACAAAATGATCTGATACTGGACAAGGGGAACACAAAGACTAAATGCACAGACTAATGAGATAACACAAGACAGGTGACACAAGGGCTGGGAAACAGGTGAAACACATTACGCTGGGCAAAGCAATCGAAAAAGGAGGGAAACACAAGACAGGAAGTAAATTGGACAAGACAGAAAACCAGAGACTTTAAAATAAAACAGGAAACTGAGCAAAAGACAACACAGAAAACAGACTACCAAACTAAGACAACACCAAAACCATAACAGCCATGTTTCATTCATAAAATAGTGATGCCGTGGCGGCAGGAAAAATGAGGATACAACAAAATATATAGTTTTCATACAGACTTTTGTATACATTAGATATTCTAGTGTATTATCATAATTTGTTTAACATGTGCAAAACAATTTTTTTTACCTCAACCTCAAACCAGATAAAGACTCGCGCCCCCCCTGTGATCTTTGCCGCCCCCCCTGGGGGTGCCCGGACCCCAGGTTGGGAACCACTGCTGTAGGAGACTCATTGTCCCCACAGGAAAGGTAACTGTTGTCTCTTTTTGAGGAGCCACACCCTGCTAGGCCAGACTTGTTTAGAACAAAGAAAATGTGTATCTCTGTAAACTTGAATAGAATCGGCAATACCATGAGAAATGACCTTTGTCTGTGAACTGGAGCAAACCTGAAATCAGAGGTGTGTCCTTATCCTGAGAGACAGGAATATAATTCGGATCCTGAGACGATCCCAGGACTGCAAACTGTGACCCCGCAAGGGGAAGCATGTCTTGTATGCCGCTGTCAGCTGCAGTGTAACATTTGTTTTTGTCTTGTTGTTTTCACCGTGTTGGCTGGGATCAAATTGAAAGTTAAGCAAAAGGTTTAATGAAACTGCATGAAAACGACAAGACAAAACACAATCAAACATAAAACATAAAACACTGCAGCTGACAGCGGACTGATCTCATGCTTCTCCTTGCGGAGTTACAAAAGAACAGTCATGTGACATGACAAACAATACGCTGTAAACAGCGGACTTCAACGTGCTTCCCCTGTCGGGGTCACAGATTGAAGTGCCTAAATCACCTCAGTTTCCGGATTATATTCCTGTGGAATTGTGGGTGTTTCCCTGAATGGAAACTGTCCCAGGTTAAATACACACCTCTGATTTCAGGTTTACTCCAGGTCACAGACAAACGTTGTTTCACATGGTAGTGCTGATTCTGTTCAAGTTTACAGAGTTTGCATTCCCTTTGTTCTAATCACGTCTGGCCCTGCAGGGAGTGGCTCCCCAAAACCAGAAACAATAGCTACCTTTCCTGTGGGGACAGTGAGTCTTCTTCATATGCTAAATGTCAGCCATGACTTAATCAATTCTTTAGAAGCTACAGACGGTGTGAGCCAGACCAATGCTAATCAGTGTAGTTATTTGATTAGATCTAGCAAGTACATTGTTTTCAAAACATAAGCCGGGTTTTAACTTTTTAACTTCAACAGTTTCTCATTAAACCTTTTGCTGAACTTTCAATTCGACCCAAGCCTCTCCTTCCTCCTCAGAAATTGAACGAACACGTCTTTTAGAGATTTCCTAACACTAACTAACTGACATTATAGCTAGCTAGCAAACACAATGTTTGGTTAGGAGTTATAGCTACAGGATAACTAACTGACATTATAGCTAGCTAGCAAACACAATGTTTGGTTAGGAGTTATAGCTACAGGATAACTAACTGACATTATAGCTAGCTAGCAAACACAATGTTTGGTTAGGAGTTATAGCTACAGGATAACTAACTGACCGACCATGTTGTGTTTGTTGCTATCACCTAGCAACCGTCTCTACGTGGAGGAAAAGCTGTGAAAGCCGGGTGAAGTTTTCGGAGGAATCCTAGCCAAAATCAGTGTAATACATTGATGCCATCAACACAAAGTTAAGGAGCGCAATACTAATGATTTAGTTTGAAGTTCCTGTGACGTGATGTTTACAGTCTATTGTTCAGACTCAACCACACGGAGCTCTGAAGAAGACCTGTGGGTCTCTTAGTGTCCACTCTCCGTAAAATGCAGCGCAGCCTCAGGTTATAACGGATGCGCTCTGCTGTCGACATGCGGCGGTAGATGTGTTGCGTTTGTGCTCCGTGTATTTCTCATAGACAGTATATAATGGACCAATAGACCCCGTTGCTCTGGACGGAGACCATTGAAGGCTATTAGAAGCACTTTTCCGGTGATGGCCAGCTTTACTGCGCAGCCTCCAACTGAGAGAATGTGACGTGAGCAACGTGTCTGAAAGTGTGAAGTCTTCTGGTAGCTGTGCCAAGAGAAATCTCAATCATTCCCAATCTTACAGAGACGGAGAGTGTAGGTATATGTAAGGAGATAACATAGACACAGGCTAATTACTGATCACTAACATGCTAGTTAACATTAGTAATTAAACCTAAACATCTCATGTAAGTCGAAACTGCCTGCGAGCTTCTCCTGTACTATACGGTAATTCCTCTACTGTGTGACAGTAAGTCTCGTGGTTATGACACAATCGTTAGCCTATTTTTATAAAAGCGTCTGCTACGGAGCCATAACGTGAGGTACAAGGTAATGAAGCCTTTTATACATCGTCGTGTTTCTTTGGAACTAAACAACGGACAAATAGAGTCTTTAAACGCTTCAGATGTAAAGTTATTCTCTGTCAAAGTGACGTAAAAAAAAAATGGCGGTCAGCGGAATGCTAACAGGAGGTGATGGCCAGTTAGCAACAAAATGGCGCCATGATGGCTCGAGTTCTGAAGCGAAGCTTAACCCCCTTGGTATTTCTGCAGTAGATTCGGTTTTCCACCTCCGATGTAGAGCAGCGTACGGCCACTTCCCCAGCTAAACTCTTTGTCTCATTCAGACACCCAAACAGGGCTCTGTGTCTGTCAGAAGGTCTGAGAGCTACAGCAAGCACGTAAAACCAGACTATGGTGCAGGTAGATTTCTGAAATAGTGACTTTATTCTTGTAATAGCCTATTATAACTTTATTTTTCTCAAAATCACGACTCCTCCAAATCACAGAGAACACAGATATACTGTATTTTGAATGTGCACAAAGTTTTGGACATTGCTCAAACGCATCTGAAATATTACAGTCCAGGGGTTTATTAATAGGCCTACATTAACAACAAAAGAGCAAAACAGGAGGGAGGAGTAAATGATGCCTATAGGCTACATGTGTGCTGACTCAGCTATACATGTAATTAGAAAAGTCCATCCAAAGGAGAATACATATTTGAAAGCAATACATAATGCCTGTTAGCCTTACTTCAATATATTCCATTATGTTTTTATATTTGGATTGTAATATATTTTTCTCTTTACATAACGATATTTGCAGCATACATTGATTCAGAAAAAGGTAGAAATAGGTGCATAAAAATTCACCAGAATGCAGGAAATGAAGTGTTTAATGCTCAAAATGTTCAATCATTTTAATTCTTTTGGTGTTATTGGAATAAATAACACTTCAAAAATCTTTTTTAGAAAAGTCTCAACATAAATCTCATTCTGAACTGAAAAAGGCTGTTGCTGCAATTTTGTTAATTTTACCGAAAAAAAAACATTTATTATTAGATGAGGAGCCTATGATCAAAATAATGAAGTTACTGTCTATGTCTGACCTCGGCTGGCACATGTTCACGTTAAAAAGCGCGTGCGTGTGCACAAGCAGTACGGCCACACGCAAAGTGTCCCGGTTTCAGCTCCCGGAAATCTGGTCACCCTAACTTGGGATTAAGTCAGAAAATTTGATTGAAAAGATTTGGTGCATGAATTCCAGTGTGTGTGTG
>NC_041350.1:3211943-3231943 GCF_004354835.1 Perca flavescens | reverse complement strand
CCAAACTTCCCTTTCCCGAGCAACATTAACCAGCTCCGACTGGGGATCGGCGTTCCCAGGCCAGGTTGGAGATATAATCCCTCCACCTAGTCCTGGGTCTTCCCCGAGGCCTCCTCCCAGCCGGACGTGCCTGGAACACCTCCCTAGGGAGGCGCCCAGGGGGCATCCTTACCAGATGCCCGAACCACCTCAACTGGCTCCTTGCGACGTGAAGGAGCAGCGGCTCTACTCCGAGCTCCTCACGGATGACTGAGCTTCTCAGCCTATCTCTAAGGGAGACGCCAGCCACCCTCCTGAGGAAACCCATTTCAGCCGCTTGTACCCTGGATCTCGTTCTTTCGGTCATGACCCAGCCTTCATGACCATAGGTGAGGGTAGGAACGAAAACTGACCGGTAGATCGAGAGCTTTGCCTTCTGGCTAAGCTCTCTTTTTCGTCCACAACGGTGCGATAGATTGAATGCAATACCGCACCCGCTGCGCCCGATTCTCCGACCAATCTCCGCTCCATTGTCCCCTCACTCGCGAACACAACCCCAAGGTACTTGAACTCCTTCACTTGGGGTAAGGACTCATTCCCTACCTGGAGAAGGCATTCCATCGGTTTCCTGCTGAGAACCATGGCCTCAGATTTAGAGGTGCTGATCCTCATCCCAACCGCTTCACACTCGGTTGCGAACCGATCCAGTGAGTGCTGAAGGTCGCAGGCCGATGATGCCATCAGGACCACATCATCTGCAAAGAGCAGCGATGAGATCCCCAGCCCACCAAACTGCAACCCCTCCCACCCCGACTACGCCTCGATATCCTGTCCATAAATACTACAAACAGGATTGGTGACAAAGCGCAGCCCTGGCGGAGGCCAACCCTCACCTGAAACGAGTCCGACTTACTACCGAGAACCCGGACACAGCTCTCGCTTTGGTTGTACAGAGATTGGATGGCCCTGAGTAGAGACCCCCTCACCCCATACTCCCGCAGCACCTCCCACAGTATCTCCGGGGGACCGGTCATACGCCTTCTCCAAATCCACAAAACACATGTAGACCCGGTTGGGCATACTCCCAGGCTCCCTCCAGGATCCTTGCGAGAGTGAAGAGCTGGTCCGTTGTTCCACGACCAGGACGGAATCCGCATTGTTCCTCCTCCACCCGAGGTTCGACTATCGGCCGAACCCTCCTTTCCAGCACCTTGGAGTAGACTTTACCAGGGAGGCTGAGAAGTATGATACCCCTATAATTGGCACACACCCTCTGGTCCCCCTTTAAAAAGGGGAACCACCACCCCAGTCTGCCACTCCTTTGGCACCGTCCCAGACTTCCACGCAATGTTGAAAAGGCGTGTCAACCAGGACAGCCCCTCCACACCCAGAGCCTTGAGCATTTCTGGACGGATCTCATCAATCCCGGGGCTTTGCCACTGTGTAGTTGTTTGACTACATCAGTGACTTCCGCCTGGGAAATCGACGACAATCCCCATTATCCTCCAGCTCTGCCTCTAACATAGAGGGCGTATTAGTCGGATTCAGGAGTTCCTCAAAGTGCTCCTTCCACCGCCCCTATTACCTCCTCAGTTGAGGTCAACAGTGTCCCATCCTTACTGTACACAGCTTGGATGGTTCCCCCCCCCCTCCTGAGGTGGCGAACAGTTTTCCAGAAGCACTTTGGTGCCGACCGAAAGTCCTTCTCCATGTCTTCTCCAAACTTCTCCCACACCGCTGCTTTGCCTCTTTCACGGCAGAGGCTGCAGCCCTTCGGGCCCGCCGGTACCCTGCAACTGCCTCCGAGTCCTCCGGGATAACATATCCCGGAAAGACTCCTTCTTCAGTCGGACGGCTTCCCTGACCACCGGTGTCCACCACGGTGTTCGTGGGTTACCGCCCCTTGAGGCACCTAAGACCCTAAGACCACAGCTCATCGCCGCAGCTTCAGCAATGGAAACTTTGAACATTGTCCACTCGGGTTCAATGCCCCAGCCTCCACAGGGATGCACGAAAAGCTCCGCCCGGAGGTGTGAGTTGAAAGTCTGTTGGACAGGGGCCTCCTCCAGACGTTCCCAATTTACCCGCACTACACGTTTGGGCTTACCAGGTCTGTCCAGAGTCTTCCCCCACCCTCTGACCCAACTCATCACCAGATGGTGATCGGTTGACAGCTCTGCCCCTCTCTTCACCCGAGTGTCCAAAACATACGGCCTCAGATCAGATGAAACGATTATGAAATCGATCATTGACCTTCGGCCTAGGGTGCTCTGGTACCAGGTACACTTATGAGCATCCCTATGTTCGAACATGGTGTTCGTTATAGACAATCCATGACTGGCACAGAAGTCCAACAACAATCAACCACTCTGGTTTAGATCAGGGAGGCCGTTCCTCCCAATCACGCCTCTCCAGGTGTCTCCATCATTGCCCACGTGTGCGTTGAAGTCCCCCAGCAGAACAATGGAGTCCCCCACTGGAGCCCCATGCAGGACTCCAGTCAAGGTCTCCAAGAAGGCCAAATACTCCGAACTCCTGTTTGGTGCATATGCACAAACAACAGTCAGAGTTTTCCCCCCACAACCCGCATGCGTGGGGAGGCGACCCTCTCGTCCACGGGGTAAACTCCAACACAGCGGCGCTCAGCCGGGGCTTGTGAGTATCCCCACACCCGCCCGGCGCCTCACACCCTGGGCAACTCCAGAGAAGAAAAGAGTCCAACCCCTATCCAGGAGTACGGTTCCAGAACCAAGACTGTGCGTGAGGTAAGCCCCACCAGATCTAACGGTGGCGCTCCACCTCCCGCACCAGTTCCGGCTCCTTCCCCCACAGAGAGGTGACGTTCCACGTCCCCAGAGCCAGCGTCTGCCGCCCGGGTCTGGTCCGTCGAGGCCCCTGACCTTCACTGCCACCCATGTGGCATCGCACCCGACCCCAACGGTTCCTCCCACAGGTGGTGGGCCCATGGGATGGAGAGGGAGTTGCCACGTAGCTTGTTCGGGCTGTGCCCGGCCGGGCTCCGTGGCAAACCCGGCCACCAGGCGCTCGCCGACGAGCCCGCCGTCTGGGCCTGGCTCCAGACGGGGGCCCCGGGCTTCCTCCGGGCAGGGTCACTCCATCTCTGCTTAGCTTTTGCATTTGGCCTTTTGACTCATTCACACATATTTCCCAACAACTGCTTTCATTCTTACTAAGAAATATGACTCTTGGGGACCACTATTAGAGGACCACTAAGGTCTATATAAAAGAGACACACACACACACACACACACACATACACACACACACACACACACACACACACACACACACACACACACAGAAACACACACACACACACAGACACACCTTATAATGGCGGGGAAAACCCTGCAGATTTAGGGAGATGTGCCGAGCCTCACATATACTCACATTCCTCCGAGGAGCGAGCAGCGGTGCATGATGTGACCCGTCTGATATGTATATCTCACAATGACTTCCTTATTAAGTGTTATGTAATCAGACACATGTTGTTTCCTCTTCAGATGTTTTTGAACACACGGGGAAGGGTCAGTGAGTGTCTGCAGGGAGCTGCTGATAATAATACTGACACACAGGTCGACAATATTTACAGGACTGACTGAAGCAATAATCAGAGTAGGGCTCATATAGACGTATATAATATGTTGGGAAAGTTCACTTTCTACATGAACTATAGTTCAAAGTTCAGGTCACAAATTTTAGAATCAACTAATTCAGTTCATAGTTCATACTTCAAAATGTTGAACTAAGTTCACAGTTCCAAAAATGAACAAAGTTCATAGTTCTTTTTCTCCATATGTTGCTGCGAGCTATTATTTTTCTAAATTATTGCCACAGCTCATATATAGAACGACAGACAGCAATTATTTTAAACTATATGCATCAGATTTCATCTTCGTATCCAACCAGTTCAACGTACCGTTTCAGAAAATCCGCACTTCAGTCACATCCACAATAAAATTGTCAAAAAAAGCGACAAAAACAGAAAACAAATGCCAAAAAATGCAACAAAAACTGCGAAAAGATTGTCAAAAAAGCGACAAAAACTCCAAAACAATTGTTAATTATTTTATTAGTTTTAACACTGAAACTATGCGTCAAATTTCATCTTCATATCCGATCAGTTCATACGTGCCGTTTCAGGTCTGCTGTGGATGGGACTGAAGTTCGGATTTTCTTTTTGAAAACCGATGGGCAAAGTTTGCCCAGAAATGTCAGATTTTCCCATCCTCACCGACCTCGTCATAAAACTGGTTTAAATGATCATACGAAGCCTCCACGCTGCTTGCTCCACAGCTCTGCGGAGGAGGGTCTGGCTAGTCCACACAGCATTCCCGGATGGGAGAAAAACGTGCTCTGGTTTATTGGCATTTCTTTAAACCAATCACAGTCGTCATGGGCGGGGCTAAGCGCCGGATGGAGCCACTTTGAAATAGTCGTGCAACAGAGAACTCCGATTAGACAGATCTATAGCTAGCTGTCTGGATTTACCCTGCAGAGATCTGAGGAGCAGTTAACCATAGTCCTAAAAAACCTATATATTGTGCAGCCCTATAGCTCTAATCCAAAATCCCCTCTGTAAAAACCTTTTACTGTATGTAAACAAAATAAAACAACAATTTTATCGAATGTTGCAATGTGCAAATTAGCACACATTTAAGATAAGATAGAATAAGATAAGATAGACTTTATTAATCCCACACTGGGGAAACTCCTGTGCTACAGCAGCTCAAAAGAAAAACATTTGCACACATCAGAACAACACAAATACACATTAAGTAGACATAGGAGAAAAAATTGAATTAGGTAATAGTAATTAAAAAAACATATTTACACAATAAACACCATTCTATAAACAGACAGTATATAAACACAGATACAGATGAATATCAATGACATATTGCACAGTTAGAAAGACTAATACATAAATAAATATGCATATATGCATATATGCATATTTATTGCAGAATATTGTCCAGTGATGGCTCATATTGCAGAAACAGCTAGCAGTGCTACATTATGATGTTATATGTATATGATGATATATATGTTAGCCTATATGTGATGAGATAATGCCTCATTTGCATATTTAAACATAACTTGCGATACAAAAAAGAATTAGATAGTTAATGTGACAAAATGGCGTTAAGCCTTGTGTTGTCATTCTTCCCTTTTTCTGACTTAAGAAGAAAAACTCTGCCAAAAAAGGCAACAAAAACTCCCAAGAAATTGCCAAAAAAGGCAACAACAACAGTGAATAAAATTGCCAAAAAAGGCGACAAAAACTTCAAAAAAATTGCCAAAAAGGCCACAAAAAAAACGTTTTCACTAACACCAACTTACTACCACTACTTTTACACTACATTTTGGAATTCATGGTCAATAAACCTCATGTACATTCAATTATACCTAATATTTGAGTAAAAAAAAAACAGAAATGATGAATTATTTTGACTATAGTTAAGATCAAAGGAGGGTATGTATGTTGAGTGGATGAGTTTAGTCAGGAAACTGATTTGAAACCATTTAAATTTTCACCCGAAATTCAATGAAAGTGATAAATTATATTTGCAAAGAGCGTTGTATGGAATCCATCTTTGTTTTGGTGGTAATTTGGTTAAAAAGACATTTTTAAAAGGTGAAAACATTCAGGGTTTCCGTTCCTATACTGTTACTGTTATCATCATCCTGTATGTATCTGCTCAGCTGCTCTCAGCCTCTTCCTTAACACGTGCTTGAGTTCACGTTCACTGTTTACTTCCCTCGCGGAGAGGAGGGAGGGAGGGAGAGAGGGAGTGCGAGGGCTACATGCCACTCGCGGAGTACTCAATGGCGGCGGGCACGCCCAGTGCGCGGGCACGTAACAGAGCTGATTAACATCAGACGATTTATTTTTTACAACTTTTCAATTAAAAAACACAATATGTTTAACTTAAAGATAAATAATGCGAAAGGAATTTACAGTTTATGTTGCTGTGCTTGAAAGGAACAAATTATTTTGGTTATTTTGTATATATTTTGCCCAGAAGTGAAAATATTTGACATACTTTTAAACAACACCATGATAATTTAGTTGGTAATAAAACGGGTTTGGAAAGAAGCTGAGTGTGTTTTCCCTCTTCTTCCTCCTCCTCCTCCTCCTCAAAGTTAACATCACATCCAGCACGTACTCTGTCACAGACTCCCCCCATAAAGCAGCCAGGATGTGACCGGAAACTTTAGTGCTGCCTTCAAAATAAAAGCTTGACAATCAGATGCCGCTAAAGTGCTTCACGAGATTCATGGTGTGCTGTGAAATTGCTGCCTGTTACCAGAACACACACACACACACACACGCACACACACACACACACCCACACGCACACACACACATAATTTCATGTTTTCTCTTTCTCCCATCTAAAACCCAAAGGAATCCAGTAAATGGCATTTGACTGTAGCACTTAATGTGATATCTTAGAATCACTAAATTAAAAATAATTGTGTCAACATGCTTCTTGCAGAGCTATTTCTATTGAATTTCCTTCCTGCTCCCTAAAAAAAAATATAAAAAATGAAACCCAGAACAATACATGTTAGTTGGCTACAATCCATACCGAGTGAGACAAATGTGCAAAAAGAAGAATATATGCGAGTAAAGGAACAGACGGTTGATCCCAGGCAGTACGCCTGTTTTATTTTGGAAGCGATATTTTTGTGTAGGAATGTGCAAAATGATGACATCTTCATGGTGCATTGTTTGCAATTTGTTTCCTTATTAATAAACCAAAAACCCAAAGATATTTAGTTTAAAATGACATAAAAACATATGACAGAAATCATACACACATCCCTTACCCCCTCAGTGCAGTCGGACTGCTGTGCAATAACTGCTGTGTTCACTGTTTTGGAATGAATGTGTATGTGTGAGATGTCCTTGGGTGAGAATGTGTGTGCCTATATGTATATATATATATATATATATATATATATATATATATATATATATATATATATATATATATATATATATATATATATATCTTTTTAAATCTATCCTGCTATTTGGAGAGGATGGCTCCAACAGAATTCCGTTGTACCGCATAAAATGACAATAAAGATCTATCTATCTATCTATCTATCTATCTAAAATGTAGGTCTAAAAAAATAAAAATAAATGCCGACCTTTTATTTTGAAATCGATAACCGGAAGTATTTTATTTTGCGTACGTGCTGAGTCGACAGTGTCACTGCCTCCATAAGAACTCGGTGATGAACACGAGTTGGCTGAACAGTCCGTCTACTACTTCACTGTTGACGTTCAGCTGTCAAACAGAACACCACAAATACTCCGATTCAAAGTAACGACAGAAAAAGTACTTTATCTTGATGTACTTGTCATACAAAACCACAGTTATTTAGCCCGGTCAGAAACTTTGACACTTTCTGCATTGAATCAGAATTTGAATTCAAGATAGCCGTTACAGCCGTTGCAGCCGTTACATCCGTTACAGCCGTTAGAATGCCGTTCATCGAGCACGTATCGGACTCGGACCTGGAGCGCTTGGCGTTGGAGCGGGTCGTCCCGGCGCTGCTGGCCCACGGGTTCTGCTACGTGGACGGCGTGCTCGGGGAGCTGGCCGGGGCCGCCGTGCTGGACCAGGTGAAGGAGATGCACCGGAGCGGAGCGCTGCAGGACGGCCGGCTAGCGGGCTCCGTGCCGGGCGTGCACCGGAGGAGCATCCGCGGGGATAAGATCGCCTGGGTGAGCGGCGCGGAGCGCGGCTGCGAGGCGATCAGCTTCCTGCTCAACCTGATCGATAAGCTGATTTCCGTGTGCGCGAGCCGGCTCGGGAGCAAGAAGATCCGGGAGAGGTCCAAGGTAAGAAGAGAGGCACGAGCTGTCTGAAAATTGAGATATGCAGATTTATATAAAAGACCATCAATATTTACGGAAGCATATTGCTGACACGTGACATATATACTGTATATAATTAATATTTAAAAATTAAAAAAATATAAATTTAAAATATATATGTATATATATATTAATATTTTTTAAATAAATATGTGTGTATATGTAATTTTTGCATATAAATTACTTTACTTTCACCTGTATATTTATATATATTTATTATTTTATTCATTTATTTTTTAATCCTTATTTTTCTTATTCTTCTCTTTTCTGCTTTATTTTGCGGATGTATTATTACACTCATATGACTACCTGGTTAAAGTTTAAAACCTAGAAATTGAGAGATATAGATTTGTATAAAAGACCGTCAATATTTACGGAAGCATATTGCTGCCAAGCCTGAAAAATAAATAAATTAAAAAAAATGTGAAAAGTGTATTGCACTGTTTCCCATACATATGTACTTGGGCGAATAGCATAGGTAGGAGATGCACGACCTGGTGGAGATATAAAGAGAAAATATATATAATTAATATTTCTTAAATATATATTTATTTATATTTTGCATATAAATTATAATTTCTTTTAATCCTTTTTTTTTATTTTTTTGCTATTGTTTTCTTTTATGGTTTTAAGTCTGGAAATCCAGAAATAGATTTATATTAAAAACGCCTGAAATGATTTTTATTAAAATTATATTTTTATTAAAAGATATTCTCAATAAAAAAAAAAAAAAAATAGACGCCACCTGTTTGAAATTTAAAGAGAAAATAAAATATTAATATATTAAAAAAACATTTGGTACGAAACATCTGAAAGAATACGAGTTGTGCATGAAGGCATCTCCAGACTTCAGGTACAGCAAAGCAAGGACAGTCCCTGTTTACTTCATTCATGTGTTTACTGGGTTCATGGACTGAGGATGGGAGGAGGAGGCAGCACAATCTCAACCAGTGGATTCAGGATTCGGGCCGAACCCCAAAACTCTGGATTCGGTGCATCCCTAGGTGTAAAAAAAACACGCCTAAAACATTCAAATATATGCCAAAAGTGTTGAAAATAGAGACAAAACGGTCAGAAAAAAGTCTGGTTTTGACCCAGGAGACATGGAAGACGAGGCAAGGGTTAAAAAGGTCTTCAAAAGTCTTCCATTTAACGTGTGGAAACTTAACTTCTTTCACTTTATTATGTATTTTTTTACTGCAGTTGAGGATCTCAGAACTTCCTCCATCACTGTAGATGCAGCGGTGGACATTCTCACGTACACATTCAGCCACTTATTCAATTATTCAGTCCTGCACGCGCACACACACACACACACACACACACACACACACACACACACACACATGCACACACACGCACACACACATGCACACACGCACACGGTGATTTACAGTATCGTTACTTCACACACAAATTGAACACATTCCCGGCATATCCGCCCCCGTCACCATGTGCTGTGGTGTACAGTAAGACCTTATCACCAGTGTGTGTCTGTGTGTGTTATCAGATAGAACTTCTTAAGAAAACAGGTCAACCCAGTTACAATAGGAATACACACACAGATACACACACACATGCACTGTCATACACACACACACACGTACACACACACAGACGCACATGCACTGTCATACACACACACGCACTGTCAGACACATGCACGCGCACACACACATAAACACAGACACACACACACACGCGCACTGTCAGACACGCACTGTCAGACACACACGCACACATGCGCACACATACCACACACACACAGACACTCACACACTGTCAGACACACATACGCACAGAGACACACACACACACACACATACACATACACAGATATCTGCCCTCTCTCCATCTCTCTCTCCTTATTTCTGTCTCTCTCTGTCTCCCTGTCTCTCTCTCTCTCTCTCTCTGTCTGTCTCTCTCTGTCTCTCTGTCTCTCTCTCTCTATCTGTCTCTCTGTCTCTCTGTCTCTCTCCTTATGTCTGTCTCTCTCTGTCTCTCTGTCTCTCTCTCTCTCTATCTGTCTCTCTGTCTCTCTCCTTATGTCTGTCTCTCTCTGTCTCCCTGTCTCTCTCTCTCTGTCAATTTTACTCTCTCTCTTGGGGAGGAGGAGACAACTTTAAGAGTCCAAGTGTGGACAAACAGTAGGCCGATACTCACGACATTTTCTTCCTTTTATAAAATAAAAATATGCGTTACTTTCAACCCGAGCAAACTTGTGGAGGAAAAAAAATGAAGGAACTGCCACGAGTGAATGACCACGTTTACACGTAGCCGTGCAAAATACGATTTCTTCAAACGTTTTCTGTGCGTGCGAACACAATGCCCCTCTTTCATTCCTCCAACCAGCTTCTTACAAAAAGATCGCCTCATATCCCAAAATACTGCTCATATCCAAGTCTTTGATCATGTTTAAAAGTACCTGCGTTTCTCCTTCTTATCGGGTCTGCAGCCCTGCAAACTGTCGCCTGATTGGTCTGTGTACAGACATCATAGCAACTCCCAGAGCTGACCATAAGGCTGCGTGGCGTGAGCGTAGCGTTTTCTACGTCTTTGCACACCAGAAAGGTGTCTGATGCGGCGCTGCTGCTGCTGCTAGCCTCGTCTGGACACGTGTGTGCGTTTCCCATATTTATTTATTTATTTATTTATTTAATGCACATTTAATGAACATTGTAGCCCAAAGGCTAATTTCCATCTGTAGTCCCATTTGGTAGATATAAATTACAATAACAAGACATAAGATAAACACTATTAACATTTGCTATATAAAACAGGATAAAACAGGACGAAAGGAAAAAAAAATAAAAAATACAAGACAAATTATTAATAAATGTTAAAACAGAGACACAACATACATATGCTTCACTAAGCTAATACGGTACAGCATGCAAGTAGGGGTGACCCATACTTGGTTAGTTCTATGACAAAATATATACAGTAATAACATTTGTTATATGAAGCAAGGAAAAACAAAACAAGAGAAAAGCAAACAAGACAATTTATTAGTAAGTGTTAAGACGAAGACGCAATTCACCAGCACACTCCACACATAAACACATAAACGTAAATATATACTGATCTGATTACAGCAAAGACGACGTCGGCATTTTGAAGGCTAAATAGGCTCCAGAATATCTTGTTCTGTATTGAAAGGTGCAATATTAGAACATCGATAATTAGTTATCATTATAATTTTTTTAACTTACATTTATATATCTGCATTTATGTCAAAAACCTCGAGACTTTCAAAAATCAATTATTACTTATTAATCCCACAGAGGGAAAATTCCTGTGCTACAGCTGCTCAAAATAAAATCAGAATAACACAAATATAGGCGACATAGGAGAAAAAAATATACATTAAGTCTAAGAAATAAAAAAATATATATATACATAAAGTATAGTAACTGGAAATATAGAATAGAATTAGTAATAACAATAATAATAATAATAGTAATAAAAACAACCGTATTTACACAATCAACATGCTTATATAAACAAATAAACAGTATATAAACACAGATATACAGATGAGTAGAGATGACATATTACACAGTTGGAGGTGGACACAGAGTGATGAATAGATAAATATGCATAGGGCAGAATATTGTCCAGTGATGGCTCATTTTACAGAAACAGCGAGCAGTGCTACATTATGATGTTGTATTAAAGAGTCTGACTGCTGCTGGAATGAAGGACCTGCGGCAGCACTGAAGGAGCTGCTCAGGGAACTTCCAGTCTCCCAGTTTTTTTTTTAAGACCAAACATTTTCTGCCGCTTTTTTCGACATTTTTGGCACTTTTTTCGTCGTTTTTGTCACATTTTTCGTCACTTTTCGACATTTTTGGCACTTTTTTCGTTGTTTTTGTCAAATTTGTCATTGTTTTAGGCACATTTTTTGTCGTCTGTCAAATCTTTAATTGTTTTTGTCACTTTTTTCATCGTTTTGTCACATTTTTCGTCACTTTTCGACATTTTTGTCACTTTTTTCGTTGTTTTTGTCACATTTTTCGTTGTTTTTGTCCCTTTTTTCGTCGTTTATGTCACTTTTTTTATTCTGCCACTGTGCTCCTAGTGAAAAAGGTGAGTCTGGAGCCCTGGTCTGACTGCTGCGGGAATGAAAGAACTCCCAGTCTCCCAGTTTATTTTTCGGTCCAAATAAAAGACCAAACATTTTCTGCTGCTTTTTTCAACGTTTTTGTCACTTTCTTTTTTGTTTGTCACTTTTTTCGTAGTTTTTGTCACTTTTTTCGTCGTCTTTGTCAAATTTTTCATCGTTTTTGTCACTTTTGTTCATCGTTTTGTCACATTTTTCGTCGTTCTTGTCAAATTTTCGTTGTTTGTCACTTTTTTCATTCTGCCACTGTGCTCCTAGTGAAAAAAGGTGAGTCTGGAGCCCTGGTCTGACTGCTGCTGGAATGAAAGACCTGTGGTAGCACTGAAGGAGGTGCTCAGGAAACTCCCAGAAACATGTAGGGGGGTAGGGGGGTGGGTGAGAGGTGTTTCCCATGATTGATGCCATCCTGGCTGACCTCCTCCTCTTCCCCCACCCCCCTCCACCTCCCACCTCCTCTATGGTGTCCAGAGGGCAGACCAGAACAGAGCTAGCCCTATTCACCAGTCTGTGGAGTCTTTTCCTGTCCCTTTCTGAGCTCCCATGCTGCATAAAAGATTGCAGACGCAGCCACAAAGTAGGGCTGCACGATTATGGCCAAAAATATAATCACGATTATTTTGATCAATATTGAGATCACAATTAATTATCACGATTATTTGTTGATTTTTAACCAAAACAAATTGTATTGTCACATAGGCTAATTATAACTGCTTTTACATCCATATTGTGCTACATTCCTGCTAATACATCCATATTGTGCTACAACAGCGGGATGTCAAACATCCATCCATCCATCCATCTTCGTCCGCTTATCCGGTGTCGGGTCGCGGGGGGAGCAGCTCCAGCAGGGGACCCCAAACTTCCCTTTCCCGAGCAACATTAACCAGCTCCGACTGGGGATCGGCGTTCCCAGGCCAGGTTGGAGATATAATCCCTCCACCTAGTCCTGGGTCTTCCCCGAGGCCTCCTCCCAGCTGGACGTGCCTGGAACACCTCCCTAGGGAGGCGCCCAGGGGGCATCCTTACCAGATGCCCGAACCACCTCAACTGGCTCCTTTCGACGCAAAGGAGCAGCGGCTCTACTCCGAGCTCCTCACGGATGAGTGAGCTTCTCACCCTATCTCTAAGGGAGACGCCAGCCACCCTCCTGAGGAAACCCATTTCAGCCGCTTGTACCCTGGATCTCGTTCTTTCGGTCATGACCCAGCCTTCATGACCATAGGTGAGGGTAGGGCGAAAACTGACCGGTAGATCGAGAGCTTTGCCTTCTGGCTAAGCTCTCTTTTTCGTCACAACGGTGCGATAGATTGAATGCAATACCGCACCCGCTGCGCCCGATTCTCCGACCAATCTCCCGCTCCATTGTCCCTCACTCGCGAACACAACCCCAAGATACTTGAACTCCTTCACTTGGGGTAAGGACTCATTCCCTACCTGGAGAAGGCATTCCATCGGTTTCCTGCTGAGAACCATGGCCTCAGATTTAGAGGTGCTGATCCTCATCCCAACCGCTTCACACTCGGTTGCGAACCGATCCAGTGAGTGCTGAAGGTCGCAGGCCGATGATGCCATCAGGACCACATCATCTGCAAAGAGCAGCGATGAGATCCCCAGCCCACCAAACTGCAACCCCTCCCCACCCCGACTACGCCTCGATATCCTGTCCATAAATACTACAAACAGGATTGGTGACAAAGCGCAGCCCTGGCGGAGGCCAACCCTCACCTGAAAAGAGTCTGACTTACTACCGAGAACCCGGACACAGCTCTCGCTTTGGTTGTACAGAGATTGGATGGCCCTGAGAAGAGACCCCCTCACCCCATACTCCCGCAGCACCTCCCACAGTATCTCCCGGGGACCCGGTCATACGCCTTCTCCAAATCCACAAAACACATGTAGACCCGGTTGGGCATACTCCCAGGCTCCCTCCAGGATCCTTGCGAGAGTGAAGAGCTGGTCCGTTGTTCCACGACCAGGACGGGATCCGCATTGTTCCTCCTCAACCCGAGGTTCGACTATTGGCGAACCCTCCTTTCCAGCACCTTGGAGTAGACTTTACCAGGGAGGCTGAGAAGTGTGATACCCCTATAATTGGCACACACCCTCTGGTCCCCCTTTAAAAAAAGGGGAACCACCACCCCAGTCTGCCACTCCTTTGGCACCGTCCCAGACTTCCACGCAATGTTGAAAAGGCGTGTCAACCAGGACACCCCTCCACACCCAGAGCCTTGAGCATTTCTGGACGGATCTCATCAATCCCCGGGCTTTGCCACTGTGTAGTTGTTTGACTACATCAGTGACTTCCGCCTGGGAAATCGGCGACAATCCCCCATTATCCTCCAGCTCTGCCTCTAACATAGGGGCGATTAGTCGGATTCAGGAGTTCTGCAAAGTGCTCCTTCCACCGCCCTATTACCTCCTCAGTTGAGGTCAACAGTGTCCCATCCTTACTGTACACAGCTTGGATGGTTCCCCCCCCCTCCTGAGGTGGCGAACAGTTTTCCAGAAGCACTTTGGTGCCGACCGAAAGTCCTTCTCCATGTCTTCTCCAAACTTCTCCCACACCCGCTGCTTTGCCTCTTTCACGGCAGAGGCTGCAGCCCTTCGGCCCCGCCGGTACCCTGCAACTGCCTCGAGTCCTCCGGGATAACATATCCCGGAAAGACTCCTTCTTCAGTCGGACGGCTTCCCTGACCACCGTTGTCCACCACGGTGTTCGTGGGTTACCGCCCCTTGAGGCACCTAAGACCCTAAGACCACAGCTCCTCGCTGCAGCTTCAGCAATGGAAACTTTGAACATTGTCCACTCGGGTTCAATGCCCCCAGCCTCCACAGGGATGCAAAAGCTCCGCCCGGAGGTGTGAGTTGAAAGTCTGTTGGACAGGGGCCTCCTCCAGACGTTCCCAATTTACCCGCACTACACGTTTGGGCTTACCAGGTCTGTCCAGAGTCTTCCCCACCCTCTGACCCAACTCACCACCAGATGGTGATCGGTTGACAGCTCTGCCCCTCTCTTCACCCGAGTGTCCAAAACATACGGCCTCAGATCAGATGAAACGATTATGAAATCGATCATTGACCTTGGCCTAGGGTGCTCTGGTACCAGGTACACTTATGAGCATCCCTATGTTCGAACATGGTGTTCGTTATAGACAATCCATGACTAGCACAGAAGTCCAACAACAAACAACCACTCTGGTTTAGATCAGGAGGCCGTTCCTCCCAATCACGCCTCTCCAGGTGTCTCCATCATTGCCCGTGTGCGTTGAAGTCCCCAGCAGAACAATGGAGTCCCCCACTGGAGCCCCATGCAGGACTCCAGTCAAGGTCTCAAGAAGGCCGAATACTCCGAACTCCTGTTTGGTGCATATGCACAAACAACAGTCAGAGTTTTCCCCCACAACCCGCAGGCGTGGGGAGGCGACCCTCTCGTCCACTGGGGTAAACTCCAACACAGCGGCGCTCAGCCGGGGACTTGTGAGTATCCCCACACCCGCCCGGGCGCCTCACACCCTGGGCAACTCCGGAGAAGAAAAGAGTCCAACCCCTATCCAGGAGTATGGTTCCAGAACCAAGACTGTGCGTGAGGTAAGCCCCACCAGATCTAACCGGTAGCGCTCCACCTCCCGCACCAGTTCCGGCTCCTTCCCCCACAGAGAGGTGACGTTCCACGCCCCCAGAGCCAGCGTCTGCTGCCGGGTCTGGTCCGCCGAGGCCCCTGACCTTCACTGCCACCCATGTGGCATCGCACCGACCCCAACGGTTCCTCCCACAGGTGGTGGGCCCATGGGATGGAGAGGGAGTTGCCACGTAGCTTGTTCGGGCTGTGCCCGCCGGGCTCCGTGGCAAACCCGGCCACCAGGCGCTTCGCCGGCGAGCCCACCGTCTGGGCCTGGCTCCAGGCGGGGCCCGGGCTTCCTCCGGGCAGGGTCACTCCATCTCTGCTTAGCTTTTTCATTGGGGTTTTTGAACCATTCTTTGTCTGGCCCCTCACCTGAGACCACTTTGCCTTGGGAGACCCTACCAGGAGCACAAAGCTCCAGACAACACAGCCCTCAGGTTCACAGAGACACACAAACCTCTCCACCACGATAAGGTGATGGTTCACGGAGGAGGGATGTCAAACAGTCTGCTGCTAAAGCTGTGAGCTAAAAGACTCAAACTAGCACTATGGTCAATGCTGTTGTATGAAAATCAAAACAGACGGGACAAAATGTTGCGTTTACTGGTAAACTGGTAAACATCGGGACCGGCTTATGATGATCAACTGCTATCTGTTGTGTAATTTTCCTAACGTTACTCTGTCCTCTGTGACGTCTACATCTAGAAACTAAGCTGCGCGGTGCAGGGAACAACTGTGATTGGCTCACAGAGGCACGTAATCAGACAGTGGTTTATTAAAGTGGCTTTTTTCTACATTTTTGTCACATTTTTTGTCGTTTATGTCACTTTTTTCATCATTTATGTCACTTTTTTCGTTGTGTTTGTCACTTTTTTGTCGTTTTTTTCACTTTTTTCATTGTTTATGTCACTTTTTTTGTCGTTTTTGTCATTTCTTTCATCATTTATGTCACTTATGTCGTTTTTGTCACTTTTTCGTTGTTTTTGTCACTTTTTTCCATTTTTTTTCCCCTTTCCCAAAGTTTTTGTCACTTTTCTTTTTCTTTTTTTTTGTTGTTTGTTTTTGTCACTTTTTTCAACATTCTTTTAGCAATATTTCTTTTTTTTAAATGCTACAAAATTGACTAAAACACCCAAATTCAATGAAAGTAGTGAACTGATCATTTATTTAACTTGTAACGAGCGTTGTAGGGAACCATGCACGTTATTTCGTTTGGACATTTTGGTCGATATAAACCCAAATTATTTGCCTCAGTATTACCCCAACCCCTCCACTCCCCCCCAGTCTCTCTGTGCAAGAGATGAATGCAGTTGAAGTGAATCCAGCTTGCAGCCTCACGCTCCACACGTAGCTCTGTCATTAGACCTTCAGCTGGTTGGGAAGCTGCCAAAACAACTACACAGACTCTCCTCTCCCTCCCTCCCTCCCCCATTCTCTCTCCTAGGCAGATAAGATAAAGTAGAATTCAAAACAGCTCTTGGAGGCGTGTTTGTTTTGAATTGTCTTTTAGTTGTTTTCCCACCCCCCACATGTGTATCCTATCATTTCCTCTCCTCTCCGCCCGGCCCTCCTCTCTGTGTTTCTCCATGTATTTTCACTCTGCAGCACAGCTCAGTTGCATGATGATGATGATGATGATGATGATGATGAAGTAGGCCTGCGTGCGTCAGTGGTGGCGTGTAAACAAACGTTGCGTGATTCCCTCTCGGCACACACTGCCTGCTGTTTTTTTTTTTTTTTTTTTAAGAGCAGGTCGTACGCTCTTTATCAGCGCTGGGGGTTTGTCGTCATTGGCTGCCGAGAAAACCCAACGCTACGTGCAGCTCTGGAGACTCTTGACACCCCACACCCCTGCCCCCTGCCCTAACTGCTTACCTCCCCCTTCACACACAATGCAGTGTTTGTGTAAGACTAAGGTGCACATATTTGGTGGTGGGGGGGGGGCTAGGAGTCCTTCCTCAAAGTCTGACGTTTGTTTACATTTTAAAAAGGTGCAAAAAGTCTCTTTTTGGGGATTTATTTGGTCTATTTGTGGGTTTTTGTGTCTCTGTGTGTGTGTGTGTGTGTGTGTGTGTGTGTGTGTGTGTGTGTGTGTGTGTGTGTGTGTGTGTGTGTGTGTGTGTGTGTTCTTGTTTAACTATATTCGTGGGGTCCAAAAACCTGGAGTCCAGTATACTTGTGGGGTCCCGACAGCTTTGTGGGGCCAAAATGCTGGACCCCACAAGTTTAAAGGGCTGTTTGAGGGTTAAGACTTGGTTTTAGGATTAGGGTTAGAATTAAGTTATGGTTAACGTTAGGGTAAGGGTTAAGGTTAGGCATTTAGTTGTGATAGTTAAGGTGAGGGTAAGGGTTAAGGGTGGGGGGGATATGCCGGAAGTAAGTTAATATTTTAATAAATCAAATTGGGAGAGTCCGGCACAGACCGACTCTGGAGATAAAACTGAGATTATAGCTCTCATAATGAAGTTCATGAGCGTTTAAGATTGTTCAACGGTTGTTTGGTAACTTGCTCTTGTTAGAGAGAGGATTTTCAATTGCTATTTTTAGTCCAAATATTTCTCATTTTGGTGCTGGTCATTTTCCTTTGGGGCTGGCTTTTTTAGGGGGGGGGGGGCAAAACATTTCTCTATGCTTTTTCCAACGTTTTAATTTCTTAATTTTTTGAAAATGGGTCAATTTGACCCCAAAGTCAACGCAAGGGTTAAGGACAAAACTTAAAGCTGAAGAAGTCCACAACTGCAGTCATATCAGGGTTCATACGTTCTGAAAAAACCTGGAAAAGTTATGAAATTTACAAACATGCAAATTCCAGGGCCTGGAAAGGTTTTGGAAACCTAAAAAGACCCAGAAAGTTTTGGAAAAGTCATGGAATTTTTTATTTTTTTAACACAGCATAATAACATGTGATTAATAAATGTATTTTCACGTCTTCTTAACTTCAACGTTGTATTCGGGGAGCAATATTACGAATCCCACTATGAACCACATACATTATCGTTCATTTTATAGTTAAACCTCTGAGGGTAAACTTTAACACAGATTTTTATTCTTATTGTATAATGTTGACTGACATTTTCAGGAATACATAGTTATGTAAATTTGCCAAAAAGTTATGGAAAAGTCTAGGGCTGTGTTCGATTGAAGAAATTCTTAGTCGACTAACACTCGTTCAACTGTATCGACTAATCGATTAGTTGATTAAATCGACAGATCTGTAAATCTGAGTTTCTCCGCAAAGAGTCGTGCTGAAAGCACCACTTTAATTCTCGTGTTTACCAGAGATGTGCTTGTAGGTTTCTTGGAAATAAGTCATTCAGCATGAAAAAAAGCATCAAACATGACTAATGGACTAAAGAGATCTAAAGTTGACTAAGGCCAAAACAACCGATTAGTCGACTAATCCACTAAGAGGGAGCAGCCCTAGTAAAGTATTGGTTAAAATGCGTACGAACCCTGTCATGAGATCCGAAGAAAAGTCTTTTTAGTGACATTCATTCATTCGTTCGGCTCGGGTGCTGAACCTAAATCGCATAATGGCAGGAAAACAGGGGTGGGGGGGAGTGGTGGTGGGTAGGTGGTGGTGGGTGGGTGTGGTGGGGGGGAAGGCGATGCTGTGGTTGCGTGCGATGCGATGTGTAAAGGCAGACATCAGGCGGTGCCGCTGACGTCAGTTAGGTTACTAAAGGTGTTGTTGATGCTGCGCTCGGGGAGCTGTGTGTTTGATGAGGGTTAATCTATGCTGTGACCTTCCTGTGTGTGTGTGTGTGCGTGTGCGTGTGTGTGTGTGCGTGTGTGTGTGTTTAGTGTCTGTGAGTGTGTGCGCCTGTGTGTGTGTGTGTCCATGCGTATGCATATGTGTGTGTGTGTGTGTGTGTGTGTGTGTGTGTATTTGATGTGTGTGTTTGTGTGAGAGTGTGTATATGTATGTGTGTGTATATGTGTGTATTTTTATGTGTGTGTGTGTGTGCTTATGCATGTGTGAGTGTGCGCGTGTGTGTGTGCGTGTTGATGATTGTAAAAGGAAAGGAAGGGAGATTTTATGGAGTGTGTAGAGGTTTTAGAGGGCCTCGCACACTTGAGTTTCACAATAAGAGCCCTGAAGAGAAAGGGAAAGTAAAGTCTTATCTATCATTACTTAAACTGTGATACATTTTTATACGCACACTTTACAACATGTGTTATCTCAAATTTGCCTTCATGTTGCAGGTGGTGTAACCACTAGAAATTATAATAATTGATGCCATTGTGACGTTGATATGAAGTTGTATTATGTAGGCTGATCTACTTGTGTCTGAATATGTTTTGTAATTCATACGAACGTGAGCATGTGGAAATGAAATGGAGTGTGTGTGTTTGTG